>NC_141602.1:28862679-29162679 GCF_047967505.1 Dipteris shenzhenensis
ATAATTTTGGCATTATTTAATTACTTTCAAATACCTGGGGGGCCGCTCCAGTAGCTCGGGTATACTGCTCCTCAGTAATCAACCCGTCATCATAGAAGTGCCTCCATGTATCTCCTCTGCGATGGTGGCGGTGGTAGGCTGTCTCCACTGGAGTAGGGTATCTGCCCACGATCTCAAGCTGCATGACCACGACACACTTTGTGGAGGGATTAGTACAAAGAAACAACCAACCTCCTAATAAACTACATAAGCAATATAATTTGAGATCGATACTTACAAATTGGGCCTCCCATGATTCAACACCCCCTGCTCCAAAATGCGCGCTTCCATATTCCTCCATCAGGATCCTCCGTGCCTCCACGTGCTGTAGACTGGGGTCCTCCCTCGCTGACTTCATTGCCTTCTTCCACTCACGCTTGTGAGCGGTGTGGGGCAGGCCCCTTGGAGGTTGACCTAAGCCTGGCAAGCTCCGCTAGTGCCTGCCTCTTAAGCGAAGATCTTTTATTGCTAAGTATCGTAACAATCTTTGACTTCCCCCATTTACCTGTGAACTGGCGATTGGGGGGGTTAGGATACCTAGAGCGAACAGTAGCAAGGGTTTCATCAGCCAACCTCTTTGGGTGGTCTTTATAGTGGATAAAGCAATCTCTGTAATTGTTAGGAATTACAGAGCACATGAAGGCCATGATGTCCTTCCCCCGCGCATCCATCAAGATGCCTCCTGTCTGAGTGATGTCATAATAAATCGTACCATCACTTAGAGGCACGTCTAAATCATCTGAATCATCTTCCTCCTCAGCGCCACATGGCCCAAAGCACTGTGCCATGCATCCGCCACTACTCTCCCTGCTACTATGCCTGCTACCCTGTCGTGTCGAGCTCGTACACTGGCCACTCATAGCTGGGGACTGCACGGAACTACACTGACCACTCGTAGCTGGAGAACCGAGTCTCGACGGCTGGGGAGTACGTCGACGGCTCGTCGAGACAGAAGGACCTCCTGACGGCATGGGGGAAGGGGCATAAGATGGGATGGCAGAAGGGACATAAGACAGCATGGGGGAAGGGGCATAAGACGGTACGAGGGAAGGGGCATAAGAAGGGGCATAAGACGGCTGTGCTGACTCCGCTGGGGTGATCTCAAGCGGTGTGGGGTGGGTCGGAGTCTGTAGTGCCGACTCCTGGGGAGTGTTAAGGGTACCCATCATATACCCATATAACTCCGCAGGACTAGGAGGGTGCCCTAAAAGATTATATAAGTCCTTCCAAATAGATTCCCAGGGATCAAGTGAGCTAGAAGCGCTTCCTGGCCACATGTTGGAACTGGAAAAAAGGAAAAAAATCTATTACTGATGAGCTGAGAAGAAAGGGGAAGGCAAAAGAGGCTCTGTCAGAGCGCGTCTATAGACCCGGCTTATTTGCGCATCTATAGACGCGTCTAACAGAGCGTTTAACAGTGCGTTTAACAGTGCGTCTAACAATGCGTTTAACAGTGTGTCTAACAGTGCGTTTAAAAGTGCGTCTAACAGGGCGTCTGTGTGAGCGTCTATAGACGCGTCTGTGTGTGTCTGTAACAAGCCAGACGTGTAGTTAGACGTGCTTGTAGACGTGCTTTTAGACGCGCCCTGAGACGCGCCTATAGACACGCTCCGACAGGCGAGATTTCTAAAAAGTCGAAAAGGACGTTGCACCCGACACAAAAACGTGACGCTCATAACTAGATCCTGCGTTTCCTGCTCAGGGGTGTCACTATGTATAAACCCTCTATATCACGTGCGTTCAAGGCCTATATTTAAAAGCCCTTATCTGTAAATTTTTTCATTAATAAAATGTACCCCTTTTCTATACAAATCTGTAAATTTTTTGCAAAACTATTTTAAATAGTCCCTTATGTATATTTATTTGTGTGAATTTAAGAAATAAAAAATATCCTTCTGTTGAACTCACGTGATAGGGTTACATATGATGAGTGACTCCCCCGAGGTTTCCTGGATGCGAGAAAGTACAAAACTGGAAAGAGCAAACTTCCAAACAAGAATAACTTCAAAAGGACTTACTTGGATAAAGGTATGGAAGGTTCTTCTTTCTTTTCCAAACTTGTTTCTTCTCCTTGTTCGTACTCCTCCTCTCCTTTAGGCGTGGAAGTAAGTGTAGGTACGGTCCCTTTCTCTTGAGTGAAAGCTTGGAAGTGTGTATGGGAGGCTCTCTCTTAAGCTTCGAATCTATGGAACTGCTAATAAAGAAGGAAGGAAGCCGCTCGCGAAGTTTAAGTAATGTAAAGAAAAGCAAAGCGAGCGGCGTGTCGAAAAGCAGGTTTAAAAGCCGCGTCTATAGTCGCGTCTATTAGCACGTCTATAGGCGCGTCTAACTACACAGAGCAGATGCGCGTTTAGACGCGCCGTTAGACGCGATGTTAGACGCGACTATAGACGCGGCGATAGATGCAACACAGAGTTTAAATTAAGCATTTGAAGAAGAGAAAATTTGGTGGGTTGTTTGTTTGTAGGATGTCTCCATCTTCAACAAGTAGCTCCAGTGAGGATGAATCCCTCCGTATCCACCATCGCGAAATGTGGTTGGAGCAAAAAATCAAATGTCTGTGTGATCGATGTCGAGGAAACATGTATCGTGCATGCAGGATTACACTCAATCATATCTCAAAGTATGGAGAATGGGATGTGACCGTAAACAGGGTAAGGGTTTGTAAGTTAAGGTTGATTGAGATACCTATGGGTGTTCATATGTTTGAGTTATGATCCCATTTTAATTTGATACAGGATGCAGTGCCACACCCGCACATGTTACCCTATGCCTGTCGTGAGGAGGCGAAGCGTCGGCGATATGAGGTGGGATCTTCAGGAGGGACCGTTACGGATGCATGGAGTGATGGTGATAGTAGCCCTCCACCATTACCTCATGAAGCCGTGGAGGAGGAGGTTTTTGATGATATGGTGCGGGATCTATATGTCCATCAAGGGAGGGATAATAGCATGGAGCAGGATGATCTTTTTACCGCAGCATCGACTCCACTGTTTGAGGGGTGCACATTCTCTGTTCTACGTGCCTCCCTTGAGTTACTAAACTTGCAAACCATCTATGGATGGAGCAATGCAAGTTTGAATGCATTACTCAAGTAAGCTTTAAAGTCGATTTTGCAAACATGGTGAATTATGCTAGTGGGTCAATTACTCGAATGCTTTTCCTCATTTATGGTCTTCACGTGTAGGCTATTGTGTAAAATGCTTCCAAGGGAGAATAAATTACCGACCTCAAGAGATATGGCAAGGCAACATGTGACCTCTCTTGGAGGATTAGATTACAAGTGCATCCATGCATGTGTCAACGACGATTGCGTTTTGTTTCGTGGACTACATAAGGATGCAAGAGAGTGTCCTTCTTGTGGAGAGGCAAGATATAGAGCAGATCTCAAAACCTTGGACGTGCCTCGTAAGGTATTGCGACATTTTCCCATAATCCCTCGCATCCAACATATGTTCAAATGCAAATCTATTGCAGAGCTCATGTCATGGCATTCCTCCCATCGATGAACCGATGACAAGTGGAGAACTCCCGCGGACTCTCCTGTGTGGAAGCATATTGAAGACACATGGCCAAGCTTCAAGGAAGAACCTAGGAGCTTGAGACTTGGATTGGGTATGGATGGTGTGAACCCATTTGGTCTCAAAAGCATGTCTTACAGTGTATGGCTAGTGGTATTGGTGAATTACAATCTTCCACCCTCTATGGCTATTAAGAAAGGACATGTCATGCTGTCCCTTCTAATTCCAGGGAAACATAAAGTCAAAAGCATGAGGTGTTTGAAGGGAGCCTTTACAAAGAGCAAGAAAAGAGGTGTAGAGCAATTACATGGCTTGAAATCTCATGATTGGCACAAGATGCTCCAAGTAAGTATTTTATATGCATAATATCTTTTTCCTTTCAAATTTGTGAGTGAATAGCTATAAGCAACTAATCAACCACCTCCTCGCGGGTTCAGTTCATACTACCTACTAGCATTTCACGTAGTGCATCAAAGGACATGAAAGATTGTATTTACAAGATGGGCAAGCTTGTGAGGTATGTGAGCTCAAAGGAAATAGATCCCACCACTCTTGAGAATGCTCGAGTTATGTCAGTGGAGGCGGTTTGTTTAGTGGAGGAGACATTTCCATGTTCTATTCTCACAAGCCAACTACATCTCATAGTACATTTGGTGGATGAGATTGCTATATGCGGTACTATACATGCACGATGGTTGTTTTTCCTTGAGCGCTTCATGAAGACGTTGAAGGGATTCGTGAGACAAAATGCAAGACCCGAAGGTAGCATGGCCGAGGGTTGGTTGGTACAAGAGTCACTTGTATATATTTCTGAGTTTCTTGTTGATGTGGATAGCTCTCTCCCACGACTATGGAGAGATGATCAAGACCTAAGGATGACCTCTATTGTGCCTCAAGGAAAAGGACGCAACAAAGTAATAGACACGGAGTTGCATAATAGTATCAAACTCTTTTGCGTGCTTATTAGTGATGTGATGAAAAGATGGGTGACAAGATACGAGGATGCAAAGGCAAGAAGACAAGAAGAAAGGGCCCTCTTTCATACACACCACGGATCTCATGTGCCATACCCTCAGCATCTAAGAGCACTTCCAAAGGATATTCATGTGGATTGGCTACTTGATGAAATGGAGAAAGCAGAGAACGACGAGGGGATGCATATCACAATGGAAGAATGGGAGTATGCTAGGGGATGCATGAGCAAGGTCGGTATATAGAATGTTATGCATAAGTTAGGAGCTTTTTATAATTTAGATTGCTTATTTAATTGATTTTTTCTTGGTGTAGTGTACTATGTTCAATGCTATATGGTGTGAGGGCAAGCATTTTCGAACACAATGGATTAATGATAAGAGAAACACACAAGATTGTGGCGTCATTGCTAGCTTTGAGGGAGCCAATGGAGCCATGGATGATTATTGTGGCATAATCCAAGATATCATTATGCTTGACTTTCGACGCTTCTTTGTGTATGTTTTGGATGTAAAGTGGTTTAAGGACGTGGTGGAAAGAGGCCCTAATGCAACAATCAAATGCCATGCAAGTGGCTTTGTAACTATTGACTCCACAAAGTTTTGGCAAAGTAGGAAGGACACACTAGTACTACCGCAACAATGTGAACAGGTACTGTACACACACATAAAAATACTCGCTTTTAAATATTTGATGCAAGAAAAGTAACATGATTGTATTTGTGTTTGAATTAGGTTGTCTATCAACCAATGGTGGATAATAATAGATGGTGGCATGTCATACCTATTATGCCACGTTCCAAAGTGATGTTTAGTACATTTACTAATATAGAGTGTATGGAGGATGATCATGGCCATGGATGTGATGATGACCGTGATACAAGAGAGGAGGATGATCATGAGATAGGAGATATAGATATTGAGGCCATTACCCGTGAGGACGAGCCTACCATTGGAGATGCTGATTTCGATGAGCACATGAGTGGCACAAGTAGTAGTGGGTTGAATGTATTTGTAGATCTAAACACTTGTTTGGATTTTGAAGTAGATAGTTTGGCAAGGGTTGATCTCATTGAGGATGAGATTGAACCGTAGCCCCACAATTGATATTGGCAAAACTATTTTACATATTGTCTCATTCTCCTCATCTCACTTAATTCTTGTATATGTGGGCTTGCAAAAAATTATGTGCTTTGGTAATCATGGGCAATGTTTGGAAAGCAATGATGTACACCAAAATCTCACTTTCTGTATTCTCTGGAGCGCGTCTATTTACACGTCTAAATGCGCGTCTGATTCTCAGTGTAAACGTGCAAATAAACACGCAAATACACGCGCAAATAGACGCACTAATAAACAGGATGTTACACGGGCCCGTATTTTCTCAGGTCAAACGCGCAAATAGACACGGTGATTTACACGCAAATAGACGAGCGTTTAGCCGCGCATTTAGACGCGCCCGTAATTTCTCTACTAAAGCAACGCCTATAGACGTGCCCGCTATTTTGTGCGTCTACCAAGCACGTCTATAGTTGCTTTGTGTTGTTGTGTACGTAAGGGATACTTCGACCATCTAGAAATTTACAGAAGGGGTTTATATAGGTTATAAAAGTCCATAGGTAGGGTGTTTTTTAATACCTCTTGATCGCATGTGCTATACATAGTGACCCACCCAAGTAAAAAACACACTCTGAGGTGTGTTATTTGAACTCATACATATCCGATGGCCATGATACTTTGCACACACATGAAACCCAACTATTTTGAGACATGTGCAAAGTATTGTGCCCATCAAATATGCTTTGCATTACCGAAGTCTCCACAAACCTCGTTTTTCACCAAGTGTTGAGGGGGAGCATCAAAAAACACACTCTAAGGTGTGTAATTCAAACTCATACATACTAGATGGTCATAATACTTTGCACATGCATTAATTCCACCTAAGGTGAGGTTTTTGTAAAGTATCGTGCCCATCCGATATGATTTGGATGGTCAAAGTCGCCATAAACCCTATTTTTCACCAAGTCTTATGCACAACTATCAAAAAACATGCTCGGAGGTGTGTTATTTAAATGTACACATAGCTAATTTCCATAATACCACGTGGGTGAATGCCACATATGTTGAGACATGTACAAAGTATCGTGCCCATTGCATATGCTTTGGATGGTAAAAGTGGCTTTTCACCAAGTCTTATGCACAATTGTCAAAAAACATGCACTGAGGTGTGAACCATTCAAATGAGCACATATCCAATGAGCATGGTACTTTGCATGCATGTCAATACCACCTATCTTAAGGTTCATGCAAAGTATAGTGCCCATCGGATATGGTTTGCATAGTCAAAGTCACCACAAGCCTTGTTTTGCACCAGGTTTTGAGAAGGAGCGTCGAAAAAAAACACGCTCTGAGGTGTGTTATTCAAACATGCACATACCCAATTAGCATGATACTTTGCATACGCATCAATCCCATCTATGCTTAGGTTTGTGCACAAAGTAATGTGCCCATTGAATATGCTTTGGATGGTCCAAGTCCCCATAAACCCTGTTTTTCACCAAGTTTATGCACAACCATTAAAAAACATGCTCTAAGATGTGTTATTCAAACATGCACATACCAGATGGGAGCGATACTTTGTATGCATATCAATACCACCTATTTTGAGGCGTGTGCTAAGTATAGTTTCCATCAGATATGGTTTGAATGATAGAAGTCCCCACAAACCCAATTTTTCCCTGTGTTGAGAAGAGGCATCAAAAAACACGTTTTGAGACATGTTATTCGAATGTGCACATACCCGATGGGGACGATACTTTAAATGCCCATTGATCCCATTATCATGCACATCAGATATGCTTTGGATGGTCGAAGTCGGCATAAACCCCGTTTTTCACCAAGTGTTATGCACAACCATAAAAAAACACACTTTGAGGTGTGCTATTGATGGATGTTTCTATCAAAGCTATACTTTTATATTAATATAAAATCTTGGCAAAAGTTTATCAAGCTAGTTTTTTTAGTTTCATGATGATAAACGCAAAATATAGTATGATTTAATATATTTTCTTTTGAATTTCTAAGAAAATATGTAAATCTTGACAAAACTTCCAACTTTTTTACATTAAAGTTTCAAATCTTAGCGAATGTTTAGAAATTTCATTTTTAATAGGGAATACAAACTTTTGACGGTGGCACTATACAAGTTTCAATTCTTAACAAAAATAAAAAAAAATCATCTATGGTGTTATTCAAATGTGCACATACCCAATGGGCATGATACTTTGCACGTGTGTCAATACCACCTATGTCAAGGCATGTGCAAAATTATAGTGCCCCTCAGATATGGTTTGCATGGTCGAAGTCACCACAAACCCTATTTTTACCAAGTGTTGAGAAGAAGTGTCAAAAAACATGCTTTGAGGTGTGCTACTCGATCATGCACATACTTGATGGACATGATACTTTGCATGCACATCATTCCCACCTATTTTGAGGTGTGCCTGGGGCGCCAACTCCCTTTAGTATGAAAACCTATCAAAATCTTGAGTATGAGATGAATTTAGCAATATGCCATGAGTAGAAATTATTCAAATTAACACAGTTATGTTCTACAACACATGAAAAAGTTACATTGATTTGAAAGGAGATGGGTTTTCATATTTTAGTGTATTTTTTGTATTACCTCTTAAAAGACCCTCCCCCCTTGGGCCTCACATTTTATGAAAAATATGTAGAAATCTTTAAAATCTTGCATATTTTTCAAGGTATATACCTTATATTTTGTGGGAGGGGGGACATGAAATTTTCATCTTTTTTCCTTACACATTTGCTCGGGGGGGTCACTATGTATAAACCCTCTATATCATGTGCGTTCAAGGCCTATTTTAAAAATCCCTTATCTGTAAATTTTTCATTTAATAAAATCTACCCCTTTTCTATACAAATCTGTAAATTTTTTCCAAAACTATTTTAAATAGTCCCTTATGTATATTTATTTCTGTAAATTTTAGAAATAAAAAATATCCTTCTGTTGAACTCACGTGATAGGATTACATATGATGAGTGACCCCCCCGAGCACATTTGAAAATTTTTAAGGAAATCTATGCATATTAAATATGGACTTTGTCCCCCCATGCCCTAGATTTTGGATGAGGGTAGTAACATATTTCACATTGAGTTGGCACCCCAATGAGGTGTGTGCAAAGTATCATGGCCATCTGATATGATTTGGATGGTCGAAGTTCCCATAAACCCCATTTTTACCAAGTCTTATGCACAAACATCAAAAAAGATGCTTTGAAGTGTGTTATTCAAACATGCCCATATCCGATTGGCACAATAATTTGCATCAATTTCAATACCACCTATGTTGAGGCATGCAAAAAGTATAGTGCCTATAGGATATGGGTTGTTGCATGATCAAAGTCGCTATAAACCTTGTTTTTTACCAAATGTTAGGAAGGAGCATCAAAAAGTAGGCTCTGAGGTGTGTTATTCAAACACGCACAAAACTCATGGGCATGATACTTTGAACATGTATCAATTTCATCTATGTTGAGATGTGTGCAAAGTAGCATGCCCATTAGGTATGGTTTGCATGGTTGAAGTCACCACAAACCCAGCTTTCACCAAGTGTTGACAAGGAGCATCAAAACACACACGCTAAGGTGTATCATTCGAATGATACATTGCACACACATCAATCTTACCTACTTTGAGATGCATGCAAAGTATCGTGCCCCTTGAATATGGTTTACATGGTCAAAGTTGCCATAAATACTATTTTTCACCAAGTGTTATACACAACCGTCAGAGAACACAATCCGAGGTGTGTATTCCCCTCTTGATCGGAAAGAGGTAAGGGGAAGAGCAAGGGCAGGAGAGATAGAGACAAAGGGGGGGGCAAAGGTGAGGGGGGCAGGAGAGGGAAGGGAGGGTAAGGTAGCTCTCATGTTGCTGCAACAATTTATTTATTTTTTTTCGTAGCCCCTTGCATTTCCATGGGAAGGAATAAAGGGAAGTGGAAGAGAGAGAGAGAGAGAGAGAGAGAGAGAGAGGGGAGGGGGGGGGGAGGTAGAGGAGAGGGAAGGGAAGGTAGAGTAGCTCTCATGCTACCCCAACAGTAAGAAATTTAAAACGGAAGGGAGAGGGAGAGAGGGAGAGAGAGAGAGAGAGAGAGAGAGAGAGAGAGAGAGAGAGAGAGAGAGAGAGAGAGAGGGAGCGAGGGAGGGAGGGAGGGAGGGGAGAGGAAAAGGCGAGGAGAAGTCTCTTGCACTGCCGCAACAGTAAGAATTTTAACACAAAAAAGAGGAAAGGGGGATGGGAGAGGGAAGGGGGAGGGGGAGGGGAGAGATGATTTTTTTAAAAGAAAAAGATAGGAGGAGAGGGAAGGGGTTGGTGAGGGGGCAGAGGAGGGACCAGGCTACCATGGGAGATTTTTTTTTTTTGGCTACAGCCCCTTGCACTACCGCAGTAACACAAAGAGGGTGGGGAGAAATGGGAGAGGAGTAGGAAAGGGTGGGGAAGGAAGGGAGGAGAGAGGAGACGAGAAGGGGAAGAGAGAGAGAGAGAGAGAGAGAGAGAGAAAGGGATGGAGAAGGGGAAGAGAGGGGGAGAGAAGGGAGGAGAAGGGGAAGGGAGAGGGAGGAGAAAGGAGAGGAAGAGGGAAAGAGGAAGGGAGTGCAATGCAAGGGAGAGGGAGAGGGAGAGAGGAAGGGTGGGGAACACGAGGGGCGCAAGTACAAGGTAGGGCATGATTGAAAATGAGTTAAGGGAGAGGTGAGAGGCAATATATAGCCCTAAAGGAATTCAAACCCTAGAATTCAATATATAGCCCTAAAGGAATTCAAACACTAGAATTCAAACTTCCCACTCTAGAATTCAAACTTCCCGCTCCTCCTTCTCCCTCCCAATTCTCTCTCTCTCTCTCTCTCTCTCTCTCTCTCTCTCTCTCTCTCTCTCTCTCTCTCTCTCTCTCACACCAAAAAATTAACATAACTTCCTTGTATAAGGATCAAATTTAGCCCTTCAAGTACTCAAATCAATCAACATTAGCCATCTAGAGTCATCCATATGATTCAAATTTTCAAATTGTAGCTTAGAGAAAATTTGTGTGAAGTATCGTGCCAATTGAGTATGAGCACATTCGACTAACACACCTCATATTCTATTTTTTGGTGATTGTGCATAACACTTGGTGAAAAATGGTGTTTGTGGCGAGTTTGACCATCCAAAGCATATCCAATGGGCATGATACTTTTCACACACCTGAACATAGGTTGGATTCACATGTGTGTAAAGTATCATGCCCAAACACACCTCAAGTGCTTCTTTTGATAGTTGTGCATATTACTTGGTGAAAAACGGGATTTGTGGCAACATTGACCATCCAAAGCATATCTGATGGGCATGATAATTTGCACAGGCCTCAAAATATATTGTATTGACACGATTGTAAAGTATCGTGCCCATCATATGTGTGTGCTTTCAAATAACACACCTCAAACACTATTTTTTGGCAGTTGTGCTTAACACTTTGTGAAAAACGGGGTTTGTGGCGAGTTTGACCTGATGGGCACACTATTTTGCACGTGTCTCAAAATAAGCTATATTTGTATGTGTGTAAATCATTATACCCATCAGGTATGAGGCCATTGGAGTAACGCACCTCAAATATACCATTTTTTTACGATTGTGCATAACACTTGGTGAAAAACAGTGTTTGTGGCGAGTTTGACCATCCATAGCATATCCGATGGGCACAATGTTTTTCACATGCCTCAACATAGGTTGTATTCACATGTATGTAAAGTATCATGCCCATTGGGTATGAGCACATTTGAATGACACACCTCAGATCCTATTTTTTTGCAGTTGTGCATAACACAGTGAAAAACGGGGCTTGTGGCAACTTTGACCATCCAAAGCATATCTGATGGGCATGATACTTTGCACACAGCTCAACATAGGCTGTATTGATTCATTTTTAAAGTAACATGCCCATTGGGTATGTGCACATTTGAATAAGACACCTCAGATACTATTTTTTCCCAGTTGTGCATAACACATGGTGGAAAACGGGGTTTGTGAACAGAGGCTGGATTGACAAGGGTGCAAAGTATTGTGCCCATAAGATATGTGTGCATTCAAATAACACATCTCAAATACTATTTTTTGCAGTTGTTCATAACACTTGGAGAAAAATAAGGTTTGTGGCTAGTTTGCCCATCCAAAGTACATCCAATGGGCATACTATTTTGAATTCACATCAAAATAGGTTATATTCACACATGTTTGAAGCATCATACCCATGGGTATGAGCGCATTGGAATAACACACCTCAAATACTATTTTTGGGTGGTTGTACATAAAACTTGGTGAAAAACGGTGTTTGTGGTGAGTTTGACCATCCAAAGCATATCCGATGGGCATGATTATTTGCACATGCCTCAACATAGGTCGTATTCACACACATTTAAAGTATCATACCCATCAAGTATGAGCACATTCAAATGACACACCTCAGCTGCTATTTTTTGGTGGTTGTGCATAACACTCTGTGAAAAATGTGGTTTGTGGTGACTTTGATCATCCAGAGCATATCCAACGGGCACAATACTTTGCACATGGGTCAACATAGGTTGTATTAATGTACGTGAAAATTACCATGCCCATCGGTTATGTGCACATTTAAATAACACACCTTAGATACTATTCTTTGACGATTGTCAATAACACTTGGTGAAAAACAGGGTTTGTGGCAAGTTTGACCATCCAAAGCATATTTGATGGGCATGATATTTTTCATGTGCCTCAACATAGGTTAGTTTCATATGTGTGCAAATCATAGCTCCCGTTGGGTATGATCCCATTTGAATAACACACTCAGATTCTATTTTTTGGCGATTGTGCATAACACTTAGTGAAAAATGGTGTTTGTGGCAAGTTTGACAATCCAAAGCATATCCGATGGGCATGATATTTTTCATGCACTTCAATATAGGTTTTATTAATGCATGTGAAAAGTATTGTTCCCATCGAGTATGAGCGCATTCGGATGACATGCCTCAGATACTATTTTTTGGCGATTGTGCATAACACTTGGTGAGAAACCAGGTTTGTGGTGACTTTGATTATCGAGAGTATATCCAATGGGCATGATACTTTGTACACAGATCCAAATAGTTGCCAATCAGGTATAAGCACATTTGAATAACAAACCACGGATACTATTTTTTGGCGGCTGTGCATAACACTTGGTAAAAAACGGTGTTTGTGGCGAGTTTGACCATCCAAAGCATATCCGATGAGCATGATACTTTGCACATGCCTCAAAATATGTTGTATTAACACATTCTTAAAGTGTCATGCCCATCACATACGAGGTCTTTCAAATGACACACCCCATATGCTAATTTTTTGCGGTTGTGCATAACGCGTGGTGAAAAACGGCGTTTGTGGTGACTTTGACCATCCAGAGCAGATTCGATGGGCACGATACTTTGAACATGGTTTAATATAATTTGTAATAATCAACATGAAAATTATTGTGCTCATCAGGTATGTGCTCATTCGAATATCATACCTCAGAGCGTGTTTTTTGGCAGTTGTGCATAACACTTGGTGAAAAAAGGGGTTTGTGGCAAGTTTGACCATCTAAATCATATTCTATGGGCATGATACTTTGAAAAAATCTCAATATAGGTTGGATTGACACGATTTTAAAGTATAATTCTGATCCAGTGTGTGTGCATTTGAATAACACTCAAGTACTATTTTTTGGCGGTTGTACATAACACTTGATGAAAAATGGGGTTTGTCGCAACTTTGACCATTCAAAGCATATCTGATGGGCATGATACTTTGCAGGCACCTCAAAATAGGTTGTATTAACACTTTTGCAAAGAATCATGCTCATTAGGTTTGAGAGCATTTGTATAACACACCTCAGATACTATTTTTTTGTAGTTGTGCATAACATTTGGTGAAAAATGAGGTTTATGGCAAGTTTGACCATCCAAAGCATATCTGTTGGGCATGATATTTTTCACGTGCCTCAAAATAGGCAATATCCACACGTTTTCAAAGCTATATGTTCAAGTCCTTTAGATCTCTCCCCTTCTCTGATCAATTACCACTAGGGACTCATTTAGATAGAAGCTTGGATCAGCTAAGTAGGCCTTGGTCAAAGTCCAACCGATTCTTCTTTCAACTTCCTTATGTGCATAAAAAGGTCAAGATAAGTTGGGAGTGTGCTTTTGCAAGGTCAGCATCCTATGGTGATAATGGTAAGAGCAATTAGTGGGACCCAATTCCTCCTCAAAGGAATCAAGAAAAGAGCAATTGAAGCTAGAAAGAAAAGAAGGATAGCTTTAGAAGAAAAGCTGGTGGAATTGGGGTTGGAGTATGGATAGGTAGTTTAGAGCTTGAGAAGGAAGCCAAGAATAGGAGATTTCTTTGCTTAAGAACCCATTAAGGTGTCTCTAGAATCAATAGGTACCCCCGAATTGAATTTGGGGTCAATTAATTAATTAGTTTGTGTGGGGGAGGGGGTAGTGGGATAAAGGGGGGAGGGCTTGAATTAATAAAGGGGGAATGGGGAGGGGAAAATAACTAGTCTAGGGAGGGAGGGGAGAGATTGAATTAAATAAGGGAGGGACACATGAGACATAGGGGGAAGCAATGAATAAAATAAGGGAGGGGAATTAAAGAGGGGCAGACTTTTGTGGGACATAGGGGGAGGGGGATGAGGGAGGATTTATAATACCCTTATAAGGAAAAGGCCATATAATATTTCTTTATAGCTTGGTGGTAGGGCTCATGCTTTGGAAAAAGAAGGTTTTTGGGTTGAATCTTTCCTTGAACATTTTGGGAAGCCTCCCTCCTTCACATGGTCCATGTATAAAAGCCTCTATGCACCAAAACTAAATTAAGCCATAGAGAAAAATAGGCTAATTAAGCTTCCATGCACCAAAACTAATTGAAATTGGTAGGAGAGGTGAATAATTAAGATGTCTTTAGAATCAATAATTGGTAGGGAGAGGTGAATAGTTGATGTCTTTAGAATCAAAATTTACATAATAGAAAGGTAGTTTTAAGGCTAGTGTAGCTGGTTTGAGTTACCATGGCTAGTGCCCACAAAGACAAGCAATCAAGTTCTGCATAAGTGCACCGAATCAAAGAACAAGCAATGATACAACAAACAAAAGCAAAGAAGAAGGAAAAGAATCATAACTAGAGAACCATAGCAACAAAGCAACAAAGAAAGAAGAAAGCACAACAAAAATACACATAGACAACATAATGAAGAACAAAGCACAAATGCAAAGCAGGAAATGAAAAAGCTATGCAACTAGACAATCGAGCATAAGAGGTAATGAGAGCTGAAGCATGGCAAAGAGAATGACGAGAGAAGAGAAATAGGATTGAAGAATCACTTAAGCATGACAGTAGAGAATGAAGTAGAGCCAAAGTAGAGCCAACGCATAGCGGCAGTGTATCAAGAAGTAGCAAAAATGCAAGTAAAGGTCAGTACAGACGATGCCAAAATGCAACCCAGCAGGCATGAAGCACAACAATAGCAACAAATAGCTAACCATGATGCATTGAAGCATAGAGAAAAGGAGGTCCAAGGCAGTAAAGAAATTTTAAAGGAGCCAATTCAAAGCAACACAAATATAGAAGTGAGTAGAGGCAATGTGAATTGCAAGAGAGCAAGAGTAGCAAAGAGGCAAAGCAAAGCACCAATCCTAGAGCATAGCAATGAAGGAAATCAACAAAAATGAAGCACAAAAGAGTAAGAAGAACTAATAAAGCGTGTGCTTGAATTTATAATTAGAGTGAATGGATTTTGAAACGGTTTGTCCGATCAGATTAAGAAAGGGTTGAAACTCAGGACTGGCACATACACACCCACAAGTTCAAGCCCTAGGGGCAGCTCAAAATTCTATCTCGGTCACCCTGTATGGGGGCATTGTTGGCACTTTCAATTTCAATACAATGCCCAAAAAAAAAAAAGGGTGTTGAAACTCATAATTCGGACCTTCAATCTCCTATTTGTGCAAGATACAAGTGAGAGAATTAGTAAAGAGGAGGTGATGTGGAGAAACTATTCTTGTAAAGCTTGAGAGAGAGAGAGAGAGAGAGAGAGAGAGAGAGAGAGAAGCTAGACCATTGATCCAAATTAAAGAGGATCTTGGAGCTTATCCCTTCAAATTTATGCATTGTTGAATTATCCTTATAACATATGACCACACAGTAATATACCAAAGGAGCAAATAGATACACTAGTCAATCCCATTATAGTTAGCCATGTTATGAGTCCATATAAAAGGAAAGGAAAGGTAGAACAAAGTGACCAAGCAAGCATGAATGGTTACTTGAATGTGCGAGTAAAAAGAGGTCAATAGGAGGTCAATAGCAAGGAATCCTTGAGGGTTGCAACCTCAAACAAATAACCATAGAGATAGAAGCACCAACAAAGCATACCATTGCATGCATGAGATCAAAAGAAGGCTAATTGCAAGGACAACTTCACAACCACATGTTCATGGGAAAAGGGGCACCAAAGAAAGGCCATGAGGACATTGATAATTGCAAGAGAGGGGAATAAAGGTTAACATTAAAAAGGGACAAATCAAATAGACCAAATGATAGGTTGAATGACAAAACAAAAGTAAATGATCGAATCAAAAGAGAATCTGGCAAGCAAAAGATAAAGAGAAGGTCCAATAAGTGAGCATTAGGATACATGGAAGATGTGTAATTTTTGCACATGTGTAGATGTGAGTTGGTGGAGTCATTTTAGGAATAATTAATGGGTCAATTAAGTCATTTAAGGCATGATGGGTGGCATGGAAATGAGTTAAATAGCATGGCCCTCTTCATTGTAGCTCTCTCTTCTCTCTTAGAAATAAAGTGTGGATTTGATCATGGAAGCCAACATCTCCATTCCCTTGTAGGGTTGATGAGTCTTTTATTCTTCTTCGTTCTTGTCCTTTCCATTTCATTTCCTATCATGAATACTATTTATCAGTTTCAACCCTTTAGCATTTGGCAGATGTTGCAATATGAGTGTAAGTGTGGTCCTAACACCTTCCCTAGATACCGAGGTACCTTAGACTAAGTGAGGGTTAATGAAAAACCAGTATCCATGCCCTCACAGCTTGACACATGGCATTGGACTTGGAGGAAATCCCATGAGCACATAGGATTATTGTGTGGCCTAAGATATATAGGTTGAGTGAACCTCATCTACATATCCCTCTCAAGACTTTTGGGGAGTGAGGAGGACCCTTAGCATGGCTATGGGGCACGGAGTGGGACCCTCACACGCGATGCTATTCTTAGAGACATGTGGTGGTCTCTGCACACTTTTTGACATGATATTAGAGTAGGTGGAGCTTGCAAGAATTTGTGGAGACGACATACATGAAAACTCTAATCTTTGACCTCTGTGTGAACTATAGTAGACTATAGCTCTATGCTAGGCTCGTGTGTTGAGAGTTGTGGTGCCATGAGCACATGTAGAGCAAAGGTATGAGTAAAGGGCAAGCTGCCACATGGCATGGAGGAGATATCCCACATGTGAGCAAGCATATGGATGTAAGTACCCTCACCTATAAAAGGGAGGTTCATTTGAAGTAATATCAATCAAGCACTTTGCACTATCTCAAGATTCTCTTTATGAGTCCAAGCTAATCTATCTTGGAACCTAATTGACTTGAGGTACATGTTATGAGCACTCTCTTCATCATGTTTGCACTTAGGTTGCATCCTCCTTAGATTAATGTTGTATTTAGGATGTTGTCTCAGTGACTAGGAGAGTACGATCGTCACTTTGTCATGGTGCCTGCTACACTTCACTATGACTCTGCAATGTGTGATGGACTGTGTGTTATGGGATGTGCTGACCCACATGTGCATGACTCTAAGTGGCGGCTATAGCTTCATGACACTTGGTGTTCATGTGTGTGGTGTGGCAACCTGCATGTGCATTGTCAGACTAACTTGTCAACGTTGATCACAGTAGTCAATGGCTCTGCATCATTGGTCACAAAATTTAGACCTATGACACTAAGTGATTGATTAGTTTTCTATGGGTACTATTGATCTTCACCATGATTGCTATCCAAAAGTATGTAGATTTTCCACATGTCTTGAAGAATAGAGCCAATAGTAGTAGCTGCTACTCTAGGGGTCCCACTCCCCACCAAAATGATAATGCGGTGCACATGGCGATGTGGCAATATGTGTGTATATGATACATGCAAAATTGTGTTTCTCTTAGATGGCACATAATGACAAGGTACTCATGACAAGGAATAATGATGTTGCACTATGACCTGTGCTAATGAGATGGTAATTTTATTGATATGGTAGGCTAAATAAACTGATGAGTTATCACCTACTAATGTGGCAAGCTGACACATGGCTTTGCTGACGTATTGCTAGTAGATTATAGGCTGATTTAGTGGATCTAATGCATGGCTAACTATGATAGGTTCTTGTGTTAATGTGGCGCTGTGCTACCATGTGGCTTGATGATGTGGTTTGGAACCCTAAATTTGGTCTACCACGTGGCATTGCAATGTGGCCCATATGGTGTTCTATAGAGAAGTTATGGTGAAGGGTTTGTAGGGTAGCAATTGTGATCAAAGGAAAAAGAATAAGAAGAAGATGAGGATTTGAGACATTAGAGTCATTGTTGGTGGCTTCGCTAATATAGTTGAGTTGCTTGTAGTTGGTGCTTCTACTTCTTTGTTGTATAAATTTTGCCACCACCACACCTATTATAGAAGTCACATGTACGTCATCTTGTTTGTGGGACCTTATGTGTTGAATCTTTTTCCTAGTATTTCCTTGTTGTTTAAAGCTCTAGGTCTTGCTTGCTTGGGTTTAGACTTCTATATGTTGTTGAACCTTACTGCTATTGGATACTATCCTCGGTATTCTTGTAGTTGCCTATATGTCTAATGTTGCTACCTTGTTGTGTGCTTTAATCTTTAGCACTAAGTGTGTCACAGTTTTTTTGTCGTGGTTGTGTTTCTTCTCTATTATTTGTTGTATGCATTGAACCAATCCCCATTAATGCTTGTAAATGTCTTTGTTTTTTTCATTTTCTTTGCATCATGGGATTGTTGTGTTTCATTCACTATAGTGAGATGTCTTTGTATTTGCTACCACTCTTTGCACTCTTGCAGTTGTTCTTGCTTCATCTGCACTTGCTTGTTGCTTGTGTCATTTGTCCTTGTTCAACCTTTAAAAGTTTTCATGACTTGACAAAATTTAGAATGACACATCATAGAAAATGATTCAACAAGTTATGCCTTGGGAAACAAGGAAAACCTACTTGGGCAAAGAACTTGTGAGCATGGAGTGGCTTTGCCTCCCAAAAATTAGAAGAGGTTAAGAAAGAGAGAGAGAGAGAGAGAGAGAGAGAGAGAGAGGGCGGGGGGGAGAGAGAGAGAGAGAGGTGTTTAAGTTTAACTTTAGGTTTTTGAGTCTTTTTTCAGGTTTCTCTATTTTTTTACCTTTTCTGGGTTAGTTTTTAGGGGGAAAAAGCTATAAGTATCACAACCTACTTCATTTTAGCATCATGTTGGTTCTCTCTTTACACCTCGACTTGTTGCTTATTTTGCAAAAGTTTTAACACATCAAGTAGCAGGTAAATTTTCAATTTTTTGATTGTGCAACACCTTCAAAAATATTTGGTTTTTTTTTTTTAATGTTTAAAATTTTGAAACGTGACTGTCTCCCAATCTTTGGTGTGTGCACCACCTTCAAAACTCTATCTCTATTTCTTTACCAAAAAAAGCTCTCAAAATCTCATAAAGAAAACCTCGCAAAGAACTATCTCATGAACACCATAAGATTCAAGAAGGTTCAAAGAGCAGTATCTCCCTCATCGAAACTCATATTGACAAGATTTCTATGTCAAAATAGAGAGAAGATGAAGCTTGAGAGTAAGAGAAAAATAGATAAGAAGATTCCTTAAGAAGCAAGGATTGAGCCTAAGGGTTTGCACTCTTTGACAAAGGATAGAGCATGAATGGCTCCAATACCATGTTGGAGGACCAAAGGGAGAGAGTGTGGAGCACACAATAGATGATGAACTATACATTATGTTCTATTGAAAATGTTGATGAATAAATACATCTTTAACCCTTAGTCTTAAGTATTCTCCCTATATCCTTATAGTCCTCTCTAGAAGAGTACATTTTACACCATCCTTAACACAATGGAGTATATCTTAGAACCCACCAAGGACAAGATAGAGTATGCCACTAGACTAGGAGAGAGGATACAAGAGAGTTACTAGAGTATGCTACTAGACTAGGAGAGAGAATACAAGAGAGCCTTTGGTGGAGGTATTTCAAATTTGGACCAATCATCATTTTCTTTGATTATACATATTTCTTTGGATAAATTAGTTTCTCTGTTAATGGCCTTTTTAAAAACTAATATTTGATTTATCATGCTTGAATATGACTAGAATGGTAATGTTTGTTTTCACTTCAATAAAGATAATTATTTAGTAAACATATGTATATCAACAATTAACATCTACAAGATGGATGTAGGAGTGGAGAAAGAGGGATTTGACCAACAAATGCAAAAGGTTAGCTGAGCATAGATAGTAGGATGATCATAGTAATAGCAATGATAATAGGAGATTGTGGGTCATTATTGCCTTTAGCTCCTATTTTGATGCTAATCTTTGATGCTTATTACTTGATTTTTTTGGTGGAAAACTTATCCATGAATATTTTTGCTGAAAATTTGTTACTCCAAATTTTTTATCAATAATAGTGTTGAAATTAGCATTGATATTTGTGTGTCTGCTGTTGGAAAAAGTGTCAATTTAGTAATGATATTTCTCTAAACAAATTACAGCATCAAAAAAAGAGTCAATATTCAAATTGCAATAATTAAATCAAGTTGAAATGCTTTACAACCAAGTTGAAATTGTAATAATTAAATCAAGTTAGAAATATATTAGTTGTGGGGGTTAAAGGTCACTGTGCCTTTACCCCAGTTATGTACAATACTCAAACACATATATAAATGAATGAAAAAGAAGATTAGGGTGGTTCTGCACCCACCAAAACTTGTGTGGATCTCTGTCTCCCTCTCTCTCTCTCTCTCCTTCTTCCGTTCTTGCTTCCGTTGAGAGCACTCTCAACTGGTATCAGAGCCCGAGTGATCTAGCTGAGTGTGCGTGAATGCTTGGAAGCTCAGTAGCTCTGTGGGAGGAAAGAGAAGCTCTGTGGGAAGCTTTGTGGGTGACTTTACTTACATCCGAGTGTGCAGAGACCTTAGAGGAACCTTTGGAAAAGTCACTTTGGCTTTGCGAAGTGGTTTTGAGAGCCTGTTAAGTAGTTTCAAAGAAAAAGTCGTTTTTTGAGCTTTTCTCTGTTCCGTCCGATGACAGAGACTCCATATTGACTTGTAGAGGCAACTATTGCTTGCTTTTGGTGTCCACTTCACTTCAGGAGCTTGGAAACACCTTCATTCTTGAATCTGGGATCATTTCATTGGATTTCTGACTCACTGTATCAGTTCCTGCGTTTTTTGCCTGGGTGTTGGAACTCAAGTTTGGAGCAACCATTTGCAGATCTGTCAGTTCCGGTGGACTCAGGAGGTCCTAAAACTTCTATGTTGCTCATTATTCGCACTCCGATGGAGTTTACAAATAGCTCTGTTTCAAAAAACGTTTTTCAGTCCGTGTGTTGGACCCAGTGATTGAGACCACGGTTTCTAAAACCGTCTGTCCCATTGCATTCCGGACGCCCAAAAACCCCTACCTATCAGTTCTTGCGTGATTCGGTGGAGGATTTTCAGAGTTATAAATCTCTGTGTATTCGATTTCGTCTCTCTGTTATGCATTTTTCATACTAAGGTTTTGAAACCTTAGATTTATGCCACATGGCAGTGGATAAGTGTTGACTCTCATTTCTCACTCATCGGTTGGGATTTTGGAGTTCTAGCAGAAGAGAGATATTTGCAGATTTTCTTGCTGATTCCGATTATGCAATGGCGCCCATGTTTTGAGGCATCTCAGGTTCTATTTTCAGTAGCGCTCATTACCATGGGACTATGATTTCTTGAGCATACCTTATGCAGATCACTCTGGTTGCAGTTTGAGCAGTGTGCGCTCATTCGTGGTATGCATTGGGTTGCAATGGGCGCTTTGCACATGGATGCTATTTTATGCTGAGGGACAGCTTTGACACATTGTTGGTGATGCACTGATAGTGCTATGCTCTCTTGGATGAAATATTATTAATGCATATGCCAGTGGACAGTGTTTATGCTTGAGTCATTTGGCACTTATTGGCATTTTCTTTTGGGCCAGATTTGCTCATATGGATGCATAGTATATGCACATGAGTCAGATGCATCTTTTGATGCTTTGAGCTTTGAGTTTTTTGTGATATTTCAGTCTATTGTGGCATACACATTTGGGTGCACCTAGTATTTGGAGTGATTCTCTCTTGCAGGCACTAGCATTTGGGATTTTGTTTCATTTGCATCATGGCATCCTCTTCCACGTCTGAAAAGGAGTTTTTCAGCATTAAAAAG
The DNA here is from genome assembly GCF_047967505.1 of Dipteris shenzhenensis. Classification (NCBI taxonomy): domain Eukaryota; kingdom Viridiplantae; phylum Streptophyta; class Polypodiopsida; order Gleicheniales; family Dipteridaceae; genus Dipteris; species Dipteris shenzhenensis. The sequence continues at coordinate 28,884,798 of NC_141602.1, forward strand.
TTTGATGGGACAAACTTTTCTTTGTGGAAAGAACAAATAAGGGATGTGCTTATTCAAAAGAAGCAGATTAAACCCTTGGCAGGGATTGAAGCTAAGCCTGCAAATATGTCTGAGGATGATTGGAATGAGTTGGATGCATTAGCAAAGTCTACTATTAGACTTCATCTTGCAGAGTCAATTTATTTCACAGTAGTAAATGAGCAGACTACTGAAGATTTGTGGAAGAAACGGTGTGCCACTTATGAGAAGGAAACTGCCTCTAATAAAGTTTACCTCATGAAGAGGTTGTTTGAGCTGCAGATGAAGGAAGGGGTCTCCATTGCTTCTCACTTGAATGAATTCAATATTATTTTCAGCTAGCTTCAGGCTCAGAAGATGAATTTTGATGCGGAGACTAAGGCAATATTTCTCTTATGTTCATTGCCATCCTCATGGGATACCTTCCGTACAGCTGTCAGTAACTCTGCACCTGGTGGAGTACTGAAATTTGATGATGTTGTGGGTAGCTTGTTGGCCGAGGAGATTAGACGGAAGTCTATGGATGGCAACAAGAAGGATGCAGCCTTAAATGTGCAAAGGGGTAGATCACAGTTTAGGGGGAAGTCCCAAGAAAGAGGGAAGTCTCGTAGCAAATCTAGGGCACGGAACATTGAGTGTTACCATTGTGGCAAAAAGGGCCATATGAAAAAGGATTGCTACAAGCTGAAAAGAGAGCAGAAGGATAAGAAAAAGAATGCAAATTGGGGTGCAAATCAAAAGGAAGAGAGTCCAAGGGAGGACAAAGGAAAAGTGAAGATCGAGGAGATCAATGTAGTCACACATGATAGTGACAATGATGTTCTAACACTATATTAGAGAATTTGGGAAAATCCCAATTCCCACGAAATAAATATAGTCACTTCAAAAGTAAAATTTGATGTTTTTTATTGAAACATTAGCTCCATTGAGGACCATGCACAATACTTTCCCAATTCCTAGAAACCCAAGCAAAAATCTTCTGTATGTTGCTATGGCAAAAGGCCTTAATAGATGTGAACATGGCTCCATGGCCAAAAAATTTGTTGATTTGCTAGTGAAAGAAAGATGTTTGTTGTTTTGTATGCATCAAAACCACAAACAAAAGCCAATTTATAGATGTTGCGTTAGGAAGATTCATTGGAGTAAATTAAATTGCAGTATTGATATATGCAATAGGATTGTTATAGATCTTTGACATCCATCATATAACTGTGGTCTTCAAAAACAAAATTAAACTTGCAACAACTGTTAATTTTTATTTCGCATATAAGATGTATCAAATTAATGTCAAATGCATATGTTTCTATGTTGATAAATTGCAGTATTGACATATGCAATAGGATTATGGTAGAGCTTTGACATCCATCATATAAATGTGGTGTTGAAAAACACCATTCCATCACAATAGAGCTCATGAAACTCTCCATCACAATAGAGCTATAATCAAAACCATTGACACATAGCCAATTTTGCACCACATCGTTTAACATAATCATTAACAATTCCATACTAGTATTCATACTCACAAAGTAGCTCATCTCCGAAGGAGATATCCTTTATGGTTTGCACAGTAATGTAGCCATGGGCACTCAAATTTCCTTGTGACTTTTGAGCCCAAGGTGGTAGTTTAGGGATGTATACAAATATAACATTTGTTCTTTCTTTATAATACATTGAGCTATTTATATATCCAGCAATGTTTCCATACAATACATCTCCCACAATACATTTCACATCTGTCAATGGCTCAATGAATGGATCTTCAAACATTCCATAAGTCTTCATCCTTGGGAAAAACTTGAGGAGAGATCTCCAAGTATCATAATCATACTTTGGACCATTATATACCATCAAATCTTGTTTTTTCTTGATGCTCGTATGTACAAAAAGACCATATCCTGCCCCTGGTATTGTTGATTTCTTTACTTCATTATGGATGCCATCCATTTCGGACACGTGCTCAATGGGTATGGGCAATTTATGTTTCCATAAGCCATTGGATGCAGGATCAAAATTTGTAATAAGATAGCTCTTCAACTTTTCAGGACAATCTGCAACACCTATCATATGTTTAAAATCAAAGAATCATTCTTTTAGTGGAGGAATACAAACTCACATCACAAAGCACATAGCATTTTTTGGACAAGGTACTAACTCAATGTCTATTAATTCTTTCACAAAACAAATTGAAACATAATGTTTTGCTAGTTGAATCTAACCAAATAGTGTCCAAATATAAATCAGAATGTAGGTACAAATGTTTTAGTTGAGCATTTGTGTCTACAACTCTAATTAACAAGATCACTCACATTCCCTAATGGTTGTCTATGCAATAAAATTGAATCAAGTTGGCTAAGAATGCCCTTGCAACATCGGCAGTGATTCCCCTTTCCTTGCATCCAAGAACCATAGCAAAGCGTTTTGCCTCACTATCTTTCAATGGCCCCATTTTGGCAATTTTTCCTAGCATGCATTCTTCCTCTTCATTCAATGTAACATGTTGAGCATGCACCATACTTCTTGTAGTAGGACAAGTCCCTCTCACTCTAGTTTTGGTTATAGGTGAAGTAATACCTTTCTCTGTGTCTTTTTTTGAACTACGAGTAGACATACGAGATTCGACATTCATCCTTTTGAGAAATTCTTTGTTTTTTTCTTTGAATTCAAGGATCACTGGTTGAAAATAATAGAACATATCATGCCCTTCGACAATCGGAGCTTGACCAAATCTGTTAGAAGAGATGGCACTGCGCACATCTACTGCATCATCTAGCATCTATAGGTACGGTAATAACTCATGAAGCAAAATAGAATCACCACAATCTATATCAAATTTTGTAGGGAAAATGCAATTTTCTGCTGGATTAACACAACCCGTGTAAGGCGAAACATCAATGAACACTGTTCTTGCTGGTTTGCATTCCTCTTTAAAACAACACCACACTCTCATCAATGGTTTAAACTCCGCTTCCACATTCATCCTATCTGGTCGAATGATTCTACTCTTTGTATGCTTGTGGCATGCCATCGCACCCCAAACCATGAAGAAGTGTAACTTTCTGTTAACATGATGCTCCAAAGTGTCTAGCATGTGTTGCACCATGCCCTTTTCTCCTCCAGTGGACCAAATGCCAACATGGTAGTGATCGAGCAACCATTGTAGAAACTCTAAACACCCAGGATGGAGAACAAGCCAATGCTTCCCATTGTGCAAGCTCATATGTTTATTTGACTTCGAAAAACAACGCTCGAGCAATAACCCTTTCAAATCTATTATCACCACTAGTCTTATTTTTGTTATCACCTCTTTTGACATTATTTCTGAGGGTGACATTATGTCTTCTCCTTTACCTTCTAAGATTTCTTCCTGCACCTTGGCTTCATACAATGACATTGCATCTTCTCCTTTACCTTCTAAGCTTGCATTCACATTTGGCAATGGAACATTAACTGCAGACATTGCATCCTCAACATTTTCAATCAACCATGTTGAGCTTGGAACTTGCATGCTAATGTTCATATTAGGCACATAATGAATCATTGGATCAGGTGTCACATGTACAGGCAATGCTTCTAGCGATGTGAAATTGAGATGGCCAATATCTGTTGATAAACAAGGAAATGAAATTCATAAGTAGAAACAAACTGAATATTGAGATGGAAAACCAAATTGTCAAACTTTAGGTTGTGTGCTCTCAATGCAATTTGTTTGTGTGAAAGCATTCATGTTTTTCTTTTTCAAAACAAAATTGGAATACTAAAAAAAAGAAAGCATTCATGTTCATATGCTTAGTATACCCCCTAAAGTTGTTGAATCTATACCCTTTCAAGTTATTTTAATCCCCAAAACTACATATCCTTACAATGCCAAAAACCTTTGCATAATAGATAGAGTGGAGTCCAACATTATCTAGCATTGCCCGAGTGTTCCCACTAAGAAAAGATTTGGCCAAGCGGCCAAAACATATTTGAGCATTCATATGAAGTGAATAAGGATAGAAACAATAATTTACACTAATTCATTCCTTGCTATCTCCCTTTCAAAGCACCATGGTCTGTGAAGATTTGGCCATGTAGCCAAATTTTGCTGCCTAAAATTCCGTTGAGAGCACTCTCAGAGAGGTGAGGGGCATTTTGGGTAAAACAAAGTATTACAGTGCCTTGTTGATATGTTTTCTGAAAAGATGTATCCTATAAATTTATTGAGAAAGAAAAATGTATCTTTCCAACGGGGACTAGAGCAAGATGAGGCATTTTGTTTGCTTAAGGAATGCATGAGCCAAAGGCCAATTATGCAGCCTCCTAGGTGGGAGGATGATTTCTATGTGAATCCAAGTGTGTCAACTCATTCAGTGGGAGCTATACTACTTCAGAAGGGTGAGCAAGGATGCATGCAACTAGTGTATTATGCAAGTCGACAACTCACGGAGGCTGAGGAGAGGTACGGTGAAATGGAGAAAACAAATGCTATGTACTATGCAGATGCCACATTGAAAGTGGGACTTAAAGTCAACTTGCTTGTCAGTGGAAAGATTGTTGCCATTGGGACAATATTCTCTACATCACATGATGACATGTGCCAAGGTGTGCCCTTGGGAGAAAACAATGTATCGGTGGCGATCGATATTTGTATGGATGAAAGTGCACTTCTTCCATTTCCTACAATGGATGCATTCTTAGTCTATGAGGCTTTGGGTAGTGTTGTTCGTTGGAAAGCACGATCAATGAGTTCTGTGGACAATGTCAATGAAGCTATTGTACCAATGAATGATATAACATTAGATACCATTAACGTTGAACCTCTATGTGAATATGATGAGTTTTCCATTCGAGAATCATGGAAGGACAAGAAAGTCTTAATATGGGATGAGCAGAAAACCAAGAGCATTGCAGAGGGTGTTGTTTTATATGTCTACCCATTTGAACCTATAAATTTTGAGATGCTTGGTGAAGGTAATCTAGGTGTGGGAATTGAAAAGTATCACAATGATGTATCAGGCATCGATACCATCCACTTAATCAAATGGCCCATTGCACAAATAACCTTTTTAGATGGAACTTCATTAAGAATCGATGACGCCATGAATTCTTCAAGTGGTTCTGGGAAAAAGCACATGGAAGATGAGGACCCAATGGAAAAATCCACAAAAAAGAGGTGTTGCTGCATGATAAAGAGAAAAGCTAAAAAACATGGCATGCCATTAGCATCATCTAGACTCACAAGGGATGCAGTCATAAAAGCATCTATGATTGATTGTTGTAAACAAAATTGTTGTCAATTTGCCGATCGTCAAATGATATCCAAATTACACATAGAGTATTGGGGCCAAAGTTTGGAGGCTCGCACCAATTATGTATATGACACTCTTGGGGTTGCTTGTCGAAAAGATGACAATGCACAGTTCAAATATGTCTTTTCATTGAATGGTATTCAAGTTTGTTGTAGAGCATGGTATGAAATGCATGGTATTCCAAAAACAACATTTTATCGATATAGGGAGCAATTTGAAATCGGTATACGAAGGTGCATACATGGTAATAAAGGAATCATGCGGAGAGGTTGGGACCACACAGAACTGGGTAGAGCCATAATCCAAGATTTTGTGGATAACAATTCTGAGCGTATGCCACACAAAAGTAGAACACTTCAGGATGGATCAAGGGAAACACAGTTGGTGATACCAGATATATACAAGCAGGTTGATATTCTCTATGAAGTTAACATGCAATTAAAGCATAGTTTGGGTTGTAAGGAGATGTCAACTTCCACATTCAACCGCATATGGAACTCTGAATTCAAGCATGTAACTTTGTCAAAAACAAGTGAATTCTCTAAGTGTGGTTTATGTAGTGCAATCAAGGCTCAGCTTGCAGCGACAAAATGCCAAAATGAACGTAATAAGTTGATGGAAGATAGAAGAAAGCACATGTTACAACAAAAAAGTTGTAGAAATGTGTACTACACTTGGCGTAGATTTTCTGAAATGTATCCTCAGACATACTTGTGCATTATCCATGATAAGATGGACCAAAAGAAGACAGCCATCCCTAGATTACGCAATCGTTCAAAGGACACAGACAAATCCTTTCAGCTCCCAGTGGCTTTGACTGGCATGATAACACATGGACATGGTCAAGGATGTTATGGTCATTTTTCTTTGTGGCCGTCGGATCCTAAATTCACAATTGGTTCATTGGCTTTGTGTTTGAGAAATCTTGAAAGATTTGATAACCATGCACTTGGAGATTCGGTACATGATGGGATGCCAAGGTCTGACAATGCTCTGCTAAATGCACTAACCTCAAGAGAAGCATTGGATTCTCACTATGTTTCTAATGGCAAGCAACAACTTCATCTTGGAGCAGTGGGTGGAACATTCAAAGACCTTGGACTTGGAAGTTCCCATCAAGAAAATCCTTATAAGAAACTACCCGAACACCTATTGTTGCAGTTGGATAATTGTGGTTCTGAAAACAAGAATAGGTACTTGTTTGCATACCTATCATTACTTGTTGCTCCAGGGATTTTCAAGTCAATTCAATTGGGATTCTTGATGGTTGGGCATACATATGAGGATATTGATGCAATGTTTAGCAGGTTTTCAGAGAGGTTAAGAACTAGCCAAACATTGACATTTGCACATCTCATGGATACTTTTAGACAATGTGAGGAGTCTTCTCCAATGCCATTTTTGATAACGGAAGTCCCTGATTTCAAGAGCTATGTTGATGGATGCCTATGCGATGGGAAAGATTCTTTAGTGGGACACTCAAAGCCTCTCCAATTTCGGTTCTTTATGCGAAATGAAGTTCCTATCATGCAATATAAAGTGCATCCACGATCATTAGATTGGCAACCAAGTGAAGGTGGCATTGAGTTGTGGAAGAGACATCCGGATGGTCATCCAATGCTACCAAGTGGAGAGCCACCTTATGTAACCATGTTCAAGTATGTGAAGGACCACTTAGATGTGATAGTTGGTATCAAGGAGTATGTACGCTTTTGGGAAAAATGGGCACACTTGCAAGGTCCAGAAGCATCTTTCACAAAGTTTTACAAGCCAGTAGTGAAGTACTGGAAGAGCATGATTAATGAGCTTGATAAACCAAACAATAGTGTAGAGGGCATGTACGAGAGATTTTGGCCAAAGACGCAACATATTGATTGTGTGCAAGTAGTTGATAATGAAAACGATGAGTTTCAAGGAATTGAAGAGTTGAATGATCATTACTGTGGACCTCAAAGGAAAAAGCCAAAACAATCATTTGATCCAATGGTTGATGTACAAAAAGGACACTTTCTTTTGGTCCGACCAGTAGAAAAAATTTACCCAATTTGGCTAGGCATTGCTCAAACTGATGTACAGAAGGATAATAAATCTAAAAATTTCAAGAAGGTTTTCATACAATATTGGGCACCTATATGCAAAAGACACAATGCACAAATTGAGGAGGTATATGCAGATTGTTGGAACAAGGTTTGGATGTGCAATAAAGGTGATCCTCCACGTTGGGAATCTGTTGATGCTATTGTATGGTCATGGGTTCCAAAATGTAACCTCTCAAAGAAGGTTTCCTCAAAGAGCAGCAACCTCTTCATCAAGGTGAAGATACCAACCATTGCACGCAAGCGAGCTTTATCCAATTTGTCTCATAGAATAGATTTTGACTCTGATGCTGACTCCACAATGGAGTGAAGGTACTTGAAAAGCATGAATTTTTTTTCCTTGCACAACAATAATTTAATTGAATACTGACAAATATTTGGAAGGTATGACATTGATCTTTTTTCTTTATCTTTTTTTTTGCAGACCATTGCTTTGTGGTTGCAAGTTCTGCACACTCGACAAAATATCAAGGACTAGTGTTGCATTCTTACTTTTTCTCCAACTAAACTAAAAATGGTGTTTTTGAACACCACCTTTTTTCGAGAAGAGGCAAAAAATGCTTCGTTAAACTCAAACATATGATGTTTTTTTCTCAGCTAATGCAAAACAGGCACACCCCAAATTGTGAGTTTCATATACACGGCAAAATCCAGGGAGAAAGTCAATGGAGTGCACTCAATGCATTGTAATTATAACCCCTCAAAAAATACCATGCATTGGTCGAAACCTCAACATTTGACATTTTATTTATGTTGATGCAAACCATGCACATTTGCGAGATTTGGATGGACTACCAAATCTATGGGAAAAATCAATGAAAAACATTGAATGTTACATAATTACAACCCCTCAAAAGTTCCCAAATTATCAGGATTTTCCCAAATTCTCTAATATGGTGTTTTCTCTTCATGTCTAGTTTATCTGCAGAGTTGCTTACCACTTCAGATGATGCATATTCCCAGGATTGGATTTTGGATTCTGGTGCTTCATTCCATGTTACTCCCCATAGGGAATGGTTCTCCACTTATGATAGTGGAAAGACAGGTTGTGTGCATCTTGGAAATGACTATGCATGTGACATAGTGGGAGCAGGTGACATAAAGTTTTCTTTTGCAAATGGGTCTGCATTTGTTTTGAAACATGTGAGACATGTGCCTAAGCTGACCAAGAGTCTTATTTCAGTGGGTCAGCTAGATGATGCTGGTTTTCACACCACTTTTGGCTTTCAAAGTTGGAAAATTCAGAAGGGCTCTATGCTTTTGGCTAGGGGTGCCAAGTGTGGGACTTTGTATCCCTTACATGTATCAGGGGTATTTGATCATGTTGTTGCAATAACCGAGCAGCCAAGCACTTCTTTGTGGCATTGCAGGTTGGGGCACATGAGCTAGAATGGAATGAAACTCTTATGCCGTTTGGGTTATGTACCGCATTTGAGTTTCTCTGATTTTGAATTTTGTGAGCATTGTCTCTATGGGAAGCAGACTAAATCAGTCCATAAAAGAAGGGGAAAGAAAGAGTTTGAAAAGCTTGATTTAGTGCATTCAGATGTATGCGGTCCCATGCCTACACGGTCATTAGGTGGGGCTGATTCCTATGTGACATTCATTGATGATGCAACTAGGAAAGTGTGGGCTTATGCTATAGCTTGGAAGAGTGATGTGTTCCAAGTATTTCAAAAATGGCTGGCCTTGGTTGAGAATCAGTCAGGTAGAACGCTTAAATGCCTACGGACTGACAATGGTGGAGAGTATCTCTCTCATGACTTTCAGCATTTCTGTGATACTCGTGGGATTAAGAGGGAGCTTACATCCCCGTGTACTCCAAAGCAAAATCCAGTTGCAGAAAAGATGAACCATACCATTCAAGAAAGGTTGCAATGCATGCTTTCCAATGCAAGTCTTTCTGGTGGTTTTTGGGCTGAGGCAATGAAGACTGCAGTTCATGTGATCAATAGATCACCTAGTAAGAGTTTGGATGGTGGTATTCCTGAAGAGGCATGGAGTGGAAAGAAGCCCTCTTACTCTCATTTGCGTATATTTGGGTGTGAGGCATATGCACATGTGCCAAAAGAGCTTCGAAAGAAGCTAGATCCTAAGTCTAGGAAATGCATCTTTCTAGGTTATGGTGAAAGTGGAGAGATGGGCTATCGTCTCTGGGATCCAGAAGCAAAGAAGATCATACGTAGCCATGATGTGGTCTTCAATGAGAAGAAGATGCATAAGGCACCCATGAGGGATGTGGAAATGAGGAGAATCACTTTCCAGGATGTGAATCCACCTGCCTATGTTGATAGATAGCAAGCTGTCCATGCACCAAATGTGCAAGAAATGGTACCACCAAGTACTCCCACAGGTATACAATCAAGGGTAGATGATGGATCATCTATTGGTGGAAATGATGAGCCAAATGTGGCTGATATGCAAGTGGGACAGCAAGCTGAAATGCCCTTGAGAAGATCATCTAGAGTGTCTAGACCACCTGATAGGTTTGTTCCAGGGGTAGACTATGTGATGCTTACTGATTGCGGGGAGCCTTCTTGCTACAAAGAGGCTATGATGCGTGAGGATCAACGCAAGTGGGAGTATGCTATGCAATCAGAGTATGCAATCAGAGATGAGTTCACTTATGAAGAATAAGACTTGGGACTTGGTTTCTTTGCCACATGGAAAGAAAGCATTGCCATGTAAATGGGTCTACAAAATGAAGGTCACAGGTGATGATGTGCCTAGGTACAAGGCCCGTTTGGTTGCTAAAGGGTTCAAGCAAGAGAAGGGTGTGGACTTTGATGAGATATTCTCTCCGGTTGTGAAGATGACCACACTTAGATGCATGCTTGGACTAGTGGCAGTAGAGGATATGGAGCTTATGCAAATGGATGTCAAGACAGCTTTCTTGCATGGGGATTTGCATGAGGAAATTTACATGGTGCAGCCGGAAGGCTTTGAAGAAAAGGGCAAAGAGCATTTAGTTTGCAAGCTGAATAAGAGTCTCTATGGTCTTAAGCAAGCACCTAGAGAATGGTATCAGAAGTTTGATGCTTTCATTCGGTCCCAGGGTTTTAGAAGGAGTGAAATTGATCACTGCCTCTACACTAAAAGGGCTAAGGATAATAGCCTGATAATCCTGGCACTATATGTGGATGATATGCTATTGGCTAGCAAGAATACTTATGAGCTAGATGCATTAAAGGCCAAGTTGCATGAGGCCTTTGATATAAGGGATTTGGGACTTGCAGGTCATATTCTTGGTATGCGCATCACGCGTGATCGGAGTAGGAAACTCCTTTGGCTTTCACAAAAAGAGTATGTTACAAAAGTATTGCAGCGTTTCAATATGGAGGGGGGGAAGGCAGTGAGTACTCCATTGCCTCCATATGTGAAACTGAGTCATACAGATAGTCCCAAATCAGATGAGAAAAGGGCCATGATGGCCAAGGTTCCTTATGCATCAGCAGTTGGGAGTCTTATGTATGCTATGATAGCTGCTAGACCAGACATTGCATTTGCAGTGGGAGTTGTTAGCCGATATATGGCTAATCCAGGAAAGAGGCATTGGGAGGCAGTTAAGTGCATCATAAGGTACATGAAGGGTACCAAGGAGATGTGCATTTGCTTTGGTAAAGGAGACATGCGTGTACTTGGGTACACAGATTCAGACTATGCAGGGCATGTGGATAGTAGGAGATCCACTTCTGGTTATGTGTTCACCTTTGCAGGTGGTGCAGTGTCGTGGATGTCTCGTGCACAGAAGTGCATGGCTTTGTCTACCACAGAGGCTGAGTATGTTGCAGCCACAGAGGGTTGCCAGGAGGCTATATGGCTTGATCGGCTAGTGGGAGATTTGGGGATTCATACAGGTGTACTGACATTGCATAGTGATTCCATGAGTGCTATTCAAATAGCACGGAATCCGGTCTTTCATGCAAAGACCAAACACATTGAGGTCAGGTACCATTTCATCAGGGAGGTACTTGAGGACAAGCGCATAGAGCTTGTCAAGGTCCATACAGATGATAACCCTGCAGATATGCTGACGAAGAGTCTACCTAGTCAGCGGTTTGAGTATTGTCATGTATTGATGGGCATTGGATAGTATGCTCACTGGTTCTTCTCCCTTAAAGGCACATTGTCCTTTAAGTGGGAGGTTGTGGGGGTTAAAGGTCACTGTGCCTTTACCCCAGTTATGTACAATACTCAAACACATATATAAATGAATGAAAAAGAAGATTAGGGTGGTTCTGCACCCACCAAAACTTGTGTGGCTCTCTGTCTCCCTCTCTCTCACTCTCTCCTTCTTCCGTTCTTGCTTCCGTTGAGAGCACTCTCATTAGTATTGTATCAATGTTGTCCTCCATCCTTTAATCAAATGAAGTCTCACTGGAATCTTCATTGTGAGATTGATGCTCAACCTAGGTCATGCATATCTTTAGCATGTAGATCAAGGTCTCCAAAATCAATGTCTAAGAAACTCTCTAAGGAACTACAAATATCTTTGTATCACATAATTCCCTTTCATTCTCTACTTTCACATCTTCAAACGCATGTCAGTTTCTAGGTGCAACTTGAATCGCAAACCACCACTGGTTGTCGATTGGGTTGAAAGACCACCTAAAATAAAAATCCATGATATGTTCATGAAAGCTTGAATGAAGTTGAAGGGAAAATGATAATTGTGGGTCATTGCTATCATCCCAAAGTCAAGGCATGTCTAGCATGAGTTGAATAAGAAACTTCATAATGTAAAATATTGACTCTTGCAACATCCAACCTTCTTCCATGCTTCCCTCTAGTCTAGCTATTTGTCTTACATACCCTTTCAACACCTTCATAAATTGTTCCAAGAAAAACCTCCATCTGCTATGCAACATGCCTGCATATTCCACTTCTATGTGTTAATTACACAAGTAGATGCAAGTTTATGTATGCTTATTGGAAATGCTTTTTTAATCAACATATGACTTTAATAGAGAGAAGTCTCATTTCCAAAATGGATTTTTTCTTGATCTCTTTCGATGATATGCACTTGCTTTTATATGTCAGTAAGCACTGGGACTAACTTGTGTAATGTAAAGAGAAATTAGACATGCATTTGTAAACCCTCTAACATACCTTATAAATACACTATGCTCATTATGGATTTTGATGCATCTTTAATACTACAAAAACAATGATGTGTTTTCATGGCTAGAAGACCAATGAGGCATGTCTCCCTTGCTCACGCGTGATGAATGTTGAAAAACAAGAAAATATGGCTGCTTCACCATGCAAATGTGACCTAATGGTCATGATACTTTTCATGGGCCTCTTACCTGATGGCGGTCATGAATCATGATACTTATAATGTGCCTAAAAATCACTTATTTTAAGGCTTGTGTAAACTATTATGGCCACCGCATACCATTTTCATGGCTAGAAGTTTGCCAAGGCATGTTTTCCCTTGAACTCATTTATGATGCATGGTGAAAAACAATGAAATATGGTTGACCATGCATATGGTAATTGATGGCCATGATACTTTGCATGGGCCTTAAGTGATTTTAAGGTTGTGCAAAGTATCATGGCCATCAAATGTCATTTTCATGGCTAGAAGACCACCAAGGCATGTCTTCCCTCGCTCATGCATGGTGGAAAACAAGGTGGTACTCGATAATCATAATACTTTGCAAGGGCCTTAAACTAAGTGAATTGGAAGCCTGTGCAAAATATCATGGCCATCTGTGATACCGTTTGCATTGCTAGAAGACCATTGTGGCATGTTTTCCCTTGCTCATGCATGATGCATAGTGAAAAATAAGAAAATATGGTTGCTTCACCATGCAAATGGTACCTCATGGCCATGATACTTTGCACAGGATTCAAAATAAATGATTTCAAGGCTCATACAATATCATGGCCATCAAATTTCCTTTTGCATGTCTAGAAGACCATGAGGCATGTTTTCCCTCGCTCACATGTGATGCATGTTGAAAAATAAGAAAATAGGTTGCTTCACCCTACAAATGGAACTTGATAGTCATGATACTTTGCATGGGCCTTTAAACTAATTGGGTTAGAGGCCTTTACAAAGTATCATGACCATCGGATGCCATTTACATGGCTAGAAGACCACCAAGGCATGTTTTCCCTCGCTCATGCATCACGCATTTTTAAAAACAGCTTTGCCATGCAAATGGTACCCATGGACATGATACTTTGTATGTTCCCTTTTTTTTACCGCACTTTACATCAAATAATTTTGGATAGGATAAGGTTTCAAAATGGGTAGTTGATGGGCATTATACTTTCACAAGCCTTAAGCTAAGTGAGTTAGAGGCCCGTGCAATGTATCATGGCCATCGCATACTATTTGCATGGCTAGAAGCCATACCCCATCAAAAACAGATGTGGTAAAAAAAGAAGATACAAACCCTAAAACTAGGCATCATGATACTCCAAATATAATAATACCTATCGAGAATCTTTGAACCATCATGAATTAGAGTCCTACTAATTTGGGTCCTATTTTGCCCATGGATTCTTGGATGTAATGGACCACAGTGTCCCACTACATGCCTCATAGGGTAAGGGTTATATCCATGCAAATCTTTTAAACTGTATCAAGAATTTACATAGATAGAAGTGCAAAAACTTTAATTGATCTCAAATTTTTCGATCAAGTATAATGGGGCATCTATTTTTGAATCTTTTACCAATGCTAGTATCAATGATGTGGAGGGTTTAACTCAAAGCCCAAATCGTGTCTCTTTCATTCATCTCTCTCAACCTTCTAGTAAACCTTCACACCTTGCAAACAACTCTCCCTCTGTTCTTGTGCCAGAGAGACATCATTTGGAGTGAGGAGATACAAGTAGCTCTTAGAAACAAATTTGGATTCCAAGTATATTGATTTGGGTTATTCTTAATTTTTTCTTTCAATTTTCCCTCTCCCTTCCCCTTCCTCTTTCCTTTCTCTTCCTTCCCCTTTCCCTTCCCCTTTCAACTTCCTCTTTCCTTGTCCTTGTCTTTTCCCTTTCCTTTTCTTTTTTCCTTCTCCCTTCCCCTTCCCCTTTCCCTTTCCCTTTCCCTTTCCCCTTCCCCTTCCCCTTTTCCTTTTTTCGTTTTCTCTTTCCTTCCCCTTCTTCTCCTTCCCTTTTGCTTTTTTCCTTCTCCCCCCTCCCCTTTTCCTTTCCTTTTATCCTTCTCCCTTCCCCTTTGCCTTTCCCCTTCCCATTTCCCTTTTTCCTTTCTCCCTTTCCCTTTTATGATTGAATGTATGTTCCCTTTCCCCTTCCCTTCCATTTTTCCTTCCCTTTGCTTTCTTTAAAATAGAATGCATGTATAAATTGAATGCATATTTCCTTTTCCCTTCCCCTTATTTAAATTGGAATGCTTGTTTAAATTAGAATGCATGTTTTCTTTTATTTTCCCCTTCCTCTTTCATTTTCCCTTCTCTTTCCCCTTGTTTAAATTAGAATGCGTGTTTTCTTATTTAAATTAGGATGCATGTTTCCATTTTTCCTTCCCCTTCCCCTTCCCCTTTCCTTTAACTTTTGCAACTAATTTCCTCTTTCCCTTCCATTCCCCTCTTTTCTTTTACCCTTACCATTCCATTTTTCCTTTCGCTTCTCCTTCCATTTTCCCTTCCCCTTCTTTAAATTGAAATGTATGTTTCTTTATTTAACTAGAATTCATGTTTTCTTTTGCCTTGCCCTTCCTCTTCCCATTACTTGGCTACATTTGTTCCAAGAAGACCAATGACATTGCTTTGCTTCTACCTCAAGAGGCAGACAAACCAAGAGGTAGAAGAAGAGAAATTGTCACACTAGGTTTTTCCTAGTGGTAGAGATGATGACGAGTTAGAAAAAGGATGTCACATCTCTATTTATGGGAACTTGCATATAAAATTTTAACTATAGTGTTTGCTTTGATTCCATGAAGGATGGTAAGTGGAGGATCGAGGGGGGGGGGGGGAGGGGGGAGTCAAGTCGACTCTCAAACTTCCACCACTTGGGCTACAATGCAAGTATGTTTCCTTGAGAGAAATTTGAGGCCTTGTGCCATGAACAAGGCCTTGAAGGAGGTAGCATGTCAAAATTAGCATCACCATTGGCTAGAAGAACTCTTACAAAAGTGACATTAGTACAATAGCTACATGATCTATATAAACAATGCGATGACCTTAATAATAATGAGGTAGATTGGGCACTATTTCCTAGGTCATACCTTCTTTTAGGACTATGTGACTCTAGCAAAGATCCATAAGACATGGAAATGATTGAACTGGACATGCTGGAGGAAGCAATATCTATAATGGTGTCAAAGATTGAAAACCAGGGACACTAGTGATTCCCAAACTCTACTAGGAAAATTTCCAAGGGCTACGTGGGATGACTCATTGACTACACACTTTTTATAAATATCTAATATGCTTAATTAATATCCAAGACTCTTGATGATTAAAACAAGAGGATTTAGTGAGCTGTCCACTTGAATTAAATAAATTGGATTGAGCACTAAAAGTTCAACGACACATAAGATCAAGAGGTTGCAAAGTCCAATGATGGACAAACTTGCAACACCAGTATAGTACTATCCTTGCATTAAACTATGTCAAAGTGATCATACTATCCAATGTCCTATCTAAAGAATATTGAAAACATGCAAAATGACATGGAAGTAAAAGGGAGTGGTGGGCGACTTTGCATACAATCAAACCCATGACCTATGCATTGACATTACAATGCAGTAGCCATTTCATGGATTCATAAGACTTGGAGGTAGCTCAATTTTCCTTGTAGCATTTGATTGCTAAATTTTCCTTATAGAATTTTCTACATAGTCAATTTTCCTTATAGCATTTGCTACATGGTCAACTATAAAACTAACTTCATACGTGAAGACCTTCCACTAGCCCATACTTGCCTACCATAAATCAAATTATAGAATGAGAACCCAAGATAGCAGACACATGTACTAGACTCCAAGACTAGAAAGAAAATAAGAGACACATGTATTGAATGCCTTAGATGGGTGTAGATCCAAATTTCATAGCTGTATCCAAAGTAGAGGTTTGAGGTCAAAGATGCATATAGATCTAGTTCTAGATTTTTGCTTCCTATAATATGAACAAAATAATTCAATAAATTGTCAACTTGGATCAAATACATTGGATTGAGCACTCAACAATCACTCTCATATCTATTTGCAAGACACTCAGAGGATGGTTCCTGCTTCCAAAGTCTCTCTATGTCGGTTAAGTTCTATCTTAGTCCTCTATCCCACTTTTGAAGAGAACTTCATCTCTAAAATTCTTATGACTAGCTTAAAACTAATCCTTTGGACTTATAGAGTGTCAATAAGGAATTGTTGATGCAGAAAATAATGCTACTAAACTCTATATTAGAGAATTTGGGAATCTACAAAGTCCCCTTTTAAATAAGGTTTAAGATTTGACCATGTGGCTAAATCTTAGCCCCTGATTTGAAAGTGGGACTTGGGAGGATTCCCTAATATAGTGTTAAGAGTGGATTCCGCTTTCAAGTAAGGAATTAAGATTTAACCATGTGGCCAATCTTAACCATGTAGGGAATTACCAAACTATCTAAAACATCCAAAATTCTCTATATAGTATAGAGTGGGTATATGGATATGTAGAAAGGGCATAACAATTAGAAGGGTGGATAAGGCTCAGTAGGAGGGGGATAAGAATTTGTAGGGGGGAAATAAAGATTTGGAGGGGATCTAGCAAGGAATTTGTAGAGTGAGGATAAGGATTTGTAGAATGGTAGTAAAGAATAGTACAGTGAGTCTAAGGATTAGTAGGAGGAGCTTAAGGATTTGTAGGGGTGCGAGTAAGGAATTTTAAAGGGTTGATAAGAATTTGTTACATAATTCAATCAACTTTAACTTTTGATGGGTGTGTTAGAATGTCAAGAAACAAAAATGAAATTTGCTAATTTGAGCTCTTTGACAATTGTTTCCATAAGACCAAAGCATCCACCTTCAAGTTTGGCAACTCCCCTCACCCCAAATTAGTTTCTAGAGCTCACAAAGTACTAGTCGAAGTGGGATGAAAGATCCCATCTTGCATTGAATGTGATCAATTTCAATGTGAAGGATTTCATGATCCTTTAGGGTTAGAAATTAGTTGTGGTTGTATTGGATGCTCAAGAAAGATGGTTCAACACCACCAACATGTCTCGCATCCTCTTGTTCGAGAACTAGTTAAAAAACCACCCCAAGCTTCCAACTAAATCAAGAGAATAGTACTGCTTCAATTAAAGGATCCTGGCAATCAGGTCACTTCAATTGGGCAAGAGATCAAGTGAGAAAGGCTATTCCAGATTGCCATCCATGGACTACGGTAGACTACGAGCAATTTGTTGGCTGCAATAGTCACTCAAGAATGCACCTCCATTATTCTAGCACATGTTATGCATGCCCATGCAAGATGCTTGAGACATGGCATCTATATATTCAAATAATCATGACTCTACTTTACATCAAGATGAGGAGGAAGAGGGTCCCACAAGAAAAAAGGTAGGAATCCTCATCACCCAAAAAACCAAGGCAAAGGACAAAATCAGGGCAAATAAGCTCAATTTTAATTATAGTAGAATCAAAATTAGGAGATTCCCAAAGGCAAATAGGCTCAATTTTCATTATATCAAAATCAAATTTAGGATAATCCCAAAGGATAAGGTAACTCTGGAAGATGCGGAAGTATTGCTAAACATGACAGAAACTACAAATTATTATGGCATCCGAGGCGATTGGGAAGTAAAATGAAAGAAAAAATAGAGGTATTTAGACAACAAAGGCCAGTTAAACAAACCTCGCAACTCCGATTGAAACAACAATTGACAACGACAATCCACCAAAAATGCCTAGATGAAGAGAATTCTCACAACTCCACAAAAATTTCCCATCTCTATGCCCTCTCTGAAGCTTGTAACTAATACACAAAAAGATGAGGACACATGGCGGTTTGACTCTGATGCTAGAGTAAACACATGTCTCCTAAGAAGTAATGGTTCTATGACCCATCCTAAGAGGAATCCAAGGGAGAATGTTGTAGTGGGGGATAACACACTCCACAAAATCAAAGGGATCAGCAACATACCCTTGCACAATGAGCAAAGCATCATAGAGTGACCATTGGAGAAGCATTCAATGTCCCTAAAATGGCACAAAACCATCTCTCTATTTGGCCAAGACAGTTTAATGATGAGTACATTTGTGCTAGGGTAAGAATACATTTGTACTTGCTAAAACTGATTCTTATTTATTGTGGACCAAGCCAGATACTTGTTAGATCAAGATATACATAACTTTAATGACTAGATTTCTCAATTACAGATTGAATTCGAAGAACACATTAGAGATGTTGGAAGATGTACCACAATACCTGCAATCCCAAATCTGTCCTATTCAGGATGAACCTAAAAACTAACTGTTGTACACTATCTCTTTCTATCCAGGGGGTACAAGAAAATCTTTTATGTCACCAAGTGGAGTAGAGGTTGTTATCAAAGATCTACTGAGTAGATCAGGGAATCTAAGATCTTTTTGTTTGCATACTAGATATCCCTCTCTAGAGAAGATTTTTTTGTTCAGATAGGACCTCATTGTACCAATCATATGATTATAATATGGTCAAACACTTCTTTGCCCCAAAAAAAAAAAGACATCTCTCTATTTAAAATATGATCCAGAGTGATATGGAAATCATCTTTAACAAGTATGAATGAAGAGTGAGGATCTCAAGAGTTCCAAATCCATTATTGCTCAGGGTGTCAATATTGGGAAGAGTGTTCAAGATTCCTTCTAGTGTTCTAGTCCTGAGAACAATAGCGGCTAACCACCACAGTCAAGATGTCTATTTGAGTACATTGTGGCACAAGATGTATGGTCATATCAATTCCTTATATGGTTAGCTCAATTCCAAAAGCCTTGTATGGCTCAGGATGATAACCATGGTATAGAGGGTTCCACAAGAGTAGTTTAAAAAAGATGTGTATGACTCTTGTTGCATGGGTAAGCAACACAAACAAACATTTCCAACATCTTGGGATCAAAGAACAAATGTCCTCTAGATCATGTATTCTCATCTATGGGGTGTAACTTCCACACAATCCATTGGCAAGGCATTGTACATTATTTTCAAAGATGGCTACTCTAGGAATATATGAATCTATTTCCTAAAACAAAAGCCTAACACACTCAATATTTTGGAAGACTTCAAGGCCTTAGAAAAGAAGCGAAGTGGTAAGCAAATTAAGGTCCTTTGGATGTGACAATAGAGGAGAGTACAAGCCCACAGAGTGTTATTCCAAGAATAAGAAATAGAGTGATTGCAGATGTTGACTCAGTTAACATGATGCATGTTCAATGAGGAGAAGATTCCAAGACAGTATTGGGACAAATCATGTAACATGACTATGTACATAAACAAGAGCCCCACCACTATGTTCCTAATGGACTTAATAATAAAATTGATAGTAGTGTTGAGAGTTCACACTCAACATCATGTGATCATGTGTGCATAGCACCATCACGTGATCATATGTGCATAGCACTAACCTTATAGAGTGCTATAAAGGAAAGGGTTAGATCCCCCAACCCTAACATTAAATGGGTTTGTATATATTCTATTTTTTCAACTAAATCTAGTGTACAGTTAGTCATTTGTGATGTGCTCTCTAGCTGTCCCCTCTCTCCTCATCTCCACTCTTCTCCTCTTCCCTCTTCATATTTTGTCATGGTATCAGAGCCTTGTAATACAAATCAGAGATTTTATATATTGCAGTTCTATCTTCACCGATAGTTCAAAGATTTCACTTGGCATAGTTAGTGTATTTGCAGTTGATTCATACAGATATTTTCATGACACTTTTGAGTACATTTCTTGCACCATGTCTATGACTAGCAACCTCAATCTGGAGGCATCTCGTAAGTTAGACAACTCTAATTATGGTACATGGAAATACCGAATGGAGTCCATTCTTGTACTTCAGGACAAATGGGAGTATGTCAACGGGTCTACACCTAGACCATTGGATGATCCAGCCACAAGTAGCTCTACTCCATCTGTTGTCACTATGAAGATAGTGGGAGAGAGAGAAGGAGTCTCACTTGCATCTTTCTCACATACACAATGGGGGAATACACACAAAGGTGGAGGCTGAAAACAATTTTTCTCTTCTTAGTTGTGAAAGCCAAAAGAACTCTAGTAGAAATAGAAGAACCCTATATGTGGGTCTCAAACCAAACTCAACTAACTAAGGTGGCATACTAAGTGAGCCACGAACTAGAGTAGATAAGGATAGCTGTCATCCAGCTATTATTCATGGGCGGTGTACCAACCGCATCTGCAACTAACAAGTCGGTGACATAAATGCACAAGGGTCACCCTAGCATATCGCGAGTGGAGCTCAATATTTCAACACTCCCCCTCAAGCTCAATCCCAATTCCTGCACACCAAGTAGGTCTCTGAACTTGTGCAGCTTCTCTGCGCCCAATGCCTTCATGAATATGTCAGCTACCTGATCCTCTGTGCTGACATAAACTAGATCAATAAGACCTAGTAAAACCTTCTCCTACACATAGTGATAATGCACCTCAATGTGCTTTGTTCTAGCATGATAGACTGGGTTATTTGCCAAGTGTATACTGCTCATGTTGTCACAATAAATGACAACTGGCCCATCTGTAGACTGATGCATATCATAAAGTAGCTTATGCAACCAAGCTACCTCACAGGCAACCATTGTTGCACCCCTGTACTCAGCCTCTGTGCTCGACAAGGCAACTATAGGCTATTTCTTGCTGCTCCAGGTGACTATAGCACTCCCAAAAGAGAACACATATACACTGGTAGATCGTTTATCAGAAATACTACTAGCCCAATCAGCATCAATGTATCCATGCAACTGTATCTAAACCCCAGCCTCATAAAATATTCCACACTCCAATGTGGACTTCACATACCTGAGTATGCATCTAGCCGCATCCAAATGCGGTTTCCTTGGAGCCTGCATAAACTGACTTACCAATCCAACAGCATAGCTTAAATCTGGCCTGGTAATAGTCATATAAATCAAACTTCCTACTATGCGTCTGTACATAGTAGTGTCTTCCAGAAGCTCACTTGCATCTGTGCTTAGCTTCACATTCTGCTCCAAAGGAACTGAAATAGGTTTACAGCCTATCGTCCCATATTTGGACAGCATGTCCAATCCATACTGCCTCTGCAAGAGTTGTATCCCACTTGGTGATCTAATCACCTCAATGCCCAAGAAATAGCACAGCTCTCCCAAATCCTTCATCTCAAACTTCTGCTTCAATAGCATTTTTACATGAAGGATATCTTCATCACTATCACCTGTGATGATCAAATCATCAACATAAATGACAAGCAGCATAATACCTTTCTCTATTTTTCTCACATACAGTGAGAAATCTGCCTTGAAAATCTGAAAGACAATAGTGACAAGATACTGTCCTTTCTTGTCAGACCATGCTCTAGGTGCTTGCTTCAAGCCATACAAGGCTTTCTTCAACTTGCAAACAAACTCAGGATGAATAGCATGAACATAACCTAGTGGCTGCTCCATAAAGACCTCTTCTTGCAAATCACCATGCAAGAAGGCATTCTTTACATCCAGTTGATGTAAAGACCATCCCTTTGATGCAGCCATAGCAATGATTGCTCTTACAGTTGCCATCCTTGCAACCGGAATGAATGTTTCTTCATAATCAATGCCATATGTCTGTGCATACCCCTTGACAACTAATCTTGCCTTGTATCTGTTCACAAAACCATCTGCATTGTGCTTGATCTTATAAACCCACTTACAGCCAATTGCATTCTTGTCTTTAGGCAAAGGCACCAATTCCCATGTAGCATTTGCTTCCAAGGCATCCATTTCTTCATCCATGGCTTTCTCCCATTTTTCATTTCCCATGGCTTGCGCAAAAGAGGTGGGTTCTAGTTCCTGTATCACTTTGACCATATAGGCATAGTGAATGGCTATAAATCCATCATATTTCAGCCTATCCATAGGATACCTAGCTTCGGTAGACCTGCGCAAAATAGGCTCACTTCCAGGTGCTCTCAAAACATCCCTGGTCTTCCTTACTCCAGGTGTAACAATAGAAGGAATACCCAACTCATCATCAATGCTCTGTTCTGAGCCACTGGATTCCCCATCCACGTAAGAGTGACCTGCATTCACATCAAACATGGGCTGATCTACCTTCTCTTTTCCTTTTTGTGATACCTGTGTCCCACTATCTGCATTGCTTTGAGGAGATTCTCCTGATCTCAATCTGCCTATCCATGGTGAAGTATGTGAACCACTACTAGAAGACACTACAGGTCCACTGATATTTTGTGATTGCTGCTATGAATTCTGTGCAGCAGCATTACCATTTTGTGCATCTACATCAATCATCACATTTACTGGTTTATACCAGCTGCTCATCTCATCAAAAACAACATCTTTGCTCACTGTAAACTTACGAGTAGAAGGGTTATAGCATCTATACCCTTTCCGCTGCAGAGAATAACCAATAAAGATGCACTTCTCAACTTTTGGATCCAACTTGGACCTCAACTCATTTGGCACATGAACATAGGCAATGCAACCAAAAATTTTCAAATGAGAAATATAAGGTTTCCTACCAGTATACATCTCCTCTAGCATCATGCCATGTATTGCTACAATGGGAGTCCTGCTCATTATGTAAACTACTGTAGCAACTGCTTTAGCCCAATAATAATTTGGTAGATCTTTTTCATTTAGCATGGCCCGAGATACCTCTCCAATATGCCTATTTTTCCTTTCTGCAAGTCCATTTTGCTGTGGGGTATGACTGCATGAATATTGTTGCTTTATGCCATGCTCCTGCAGGAACCTTGCAAACTCATTTGAGAGGTACTCTCCCCCTCCATCTGACCTTAGGCATTTTATTTGCAGGCCTGTTTCTTTTTCAACCATAGCTTCAAAAGCTTTGAAGTGCCCAAACACTTCACTTTTCTTTTTCATAAAATACACCCAAACTTTTCTGTTGTAGTCATCAATAAAAGTGACAAAATAGTGACAGCCTCCAATAGATGCAGCTTTAGTAGTCCACACATCAGAGTGGATTAATTCCAATGGCTTTTTACTCTCTTGAATATGCCTAGGAAATGGTTTCCTTGCCTGTTTTCCAAATTGACAAGCTTCACAAACCTTATGCATTTTTGCAACCTTGAATTTAGGCAATCCTGCAATAATATTTTGGGCTTGCATTGATTTAAGTAGCTGTATATTAACATGAGCAATGTGTTTATGCCAGATATCAATATCTGCAACTACACCAGTCAATGTGCAAACATTGCTGTACTCAATTCAGGCATGTCTGCATCCAACGTAAACATCTTGCCCTTCTTCTTTCCTTTTACTATCAAGCGACCGTTATTTTTCATATCCTCAACAAAGCATCCATGAGGATTAAATCTGACCTGCAAGCCCTGCTCAACCATTTGACCAATAGAAACCAAGTTCTTGGTGATGTACAAGACATGAAATACATCAGACAGGTATTTCTTTTTCCCATCCTGCATAAACAAAGGAATTTTACCAATCTGCACAATAGGATGTGCAGTATCATCACCAGTCTCCACAAATCCTGGTTTTTCCATTTTCCTTGCATCTTGCATCCATTCTGCATGACCTGTCATGTGGTTTGACGCACCTGAGTCAACATACCACACATCATTTCGTTCTTCTGCACTTGTCACAAAATTGGTCATGTGCTGCACCACAAATAGATGCTCATTTCTATCATCACCGTGTCCACTAGAAGATGCATAATTGCCTTGCTGCAATTTTCCATTCATAATATCATTCTGCTTTTTGTAGCAATCCTTAGCCATATGACCCATTTTACCACAGTAGTAGCATTCAACATTGCTGTTTGCATTTTGGCCTCTCTGCCATCCACCACGGCCTCTTTGGCTCCCCCTACCTCTAGAGTTACCACGTCCTCCTCCATAGGACTGGTTTTCTTGAGTTTTCTACACACTCTGATTTCTACCACGGCCTCCAGATCGGCCTCCTCTACCTCTGCCTCTACCTCTTCCAGCATTTGAGTAGAAGATAGTTTCTTTTGAAGTTATTCCTAAAGAAGATGCACCCCCATTTCTCTGCTCTTCAGAAATTAGAAGAGCAAACAACACTTCAAAATCAGGAAATTTTTCACGGACAGCAATGGATGTCCGGAACTGTGCATAATCCTTTCCTAGACCATTCAAGGTCACAGAAACTAGATCATCATCTTCCACTGGTGACCCAATGGAAGCAAGTGCATCTGCAATTTTCTTCACCTTCATGTGGTAGTCATTGATGCTCATATTTTCTCTCTGCACATTGTGCAACTCCTACTTGAGCTACATTTTCCTGGCTTGCGTATTTGTGTTGTACATTTTTGCCAAAGTATCCCATGCCTCCTTTGGCGTACTTGCATCCTGAATATGCACAATCATAGAATCCGAAATACTGATAGACAGCCAGTACATAACTTTTCTGGCTCTCTCATGCCATCGTTTAAATTCCTGCATTTCCTATTGATTGGGAACATTAGGAAGAACTGGTTCTTCTTCATTTCTTGTAATGAACTCCCAATAGCCTTTTCCCATAAGGAAATTCGTCATTCTAAACTTCCATGCCTAGAAGTTATTCTTGTCAAGCTTTTCAGTGACAATCTGTGAAAGAGAATCAGACGCCATTATAGAACACTGCAAAATATTCTGTCACTACAAAAAACACAGCTTTTGCCTCACATGGGCAAATCTGCAAAACTGATGAAAGTGGCATTTAACCATACAGTCACTTCCTAGTGACAATTTTGCATCAACAGGCAACAAGCATGATTCTACAACTCCCAATATGTCTCCACACAGGCATACGATGCAATTTCAGCGACAACTTTTCACCGACCAGCAGAGTAGTGGTCGCACAGCAAAAGCAGGGCCTTTTTCTAAGTGCCTGCGAAGAACTTCCACCTTCAAAACAGGCCCCGAAATGGCCTTGAATCAGAAAAAAAAACGTAGCATATACTGCCCTCTCACCACACCGCGAAGGGCATCTCAATCTAAGACAGTGCACTCTTGCACTTCCGGCTGTGCTACCTACAGAGATTTGCTCCCAAACTTGAAAAAGGAAAGCAACACTCGTCCTCTTACCAGGACACCGCGAACTTGGTTTGCTTTCTTGAGCTCCTTACCACAAACCAGGCTCTGATACCATGTGAAGATAGTGGGAGAGAGGGAAGGAGTCTCACTTGTAGCTTTCTCACATGCACAATGGGGGAATACACACAAAGGTGGAGGCTGAAAAGAGTTTTCCTCTTCTTAGTTGTGAAAGCCAAAAGAACTCTAGTACAAAGAAATAGAAGAACCCTATATGTGGGTCTCAAACCAAACTCAACTAACTAAGGTGGCGTACTAACTGAGCCACGAACTAGAGTAGATAAGGATAGCTATCATCTAGCTATTATTCGTGGGCGGTGTACCAACCGCATCTGCAGCTAACAAGTCAGTGACATAAATGCACAACAGTCACCTTGGCATATCGCGAGTGGGGAGCTCAATATCTCAACAGTCACATCACCAGCAGCAGGATCTACAACGGGATCTATAGCTACACAAACTATTACCGCACTTGTAGCAGATCCTACCATCGCCCGAGCTCAAGCAGAATGGGATAAGAAAGACAAATACGCCTATCATCTAATTAAGCAGAATGTGCAAGATGTCATGCTAGGACAGCTCAACACAATCAAGACATCAAAAGAAACATGGGATATGTTTGCAGCTCTTTACGAGTCCAAGAACACATCTAGGATTCTCACACTGAGAAACCAGATCAACCAGAGTTTTTCCAATAGTAGCGAAACCGGTCATGCTTATGTACTCCGCATAAGAGACTACAACAATCAACTTGCATTAACAAGAGAGACTATGAACCCCGCAGAATTGGTTCAAGTCATTCTAAATGGACTAGGAGAGGGATATGAGAATCTAGTCTAGAGTATTGTCATCCAACGGTAAATTCCAACATTGGAAGAACTTTAGTCAATCCTACTTGGTGAAGAACTCAGGACTCAGGCAATTCAAGCATGTAAAGGTCATTCTAATTATCAAGCATTCACAACTTCAGATAGAAGCAGAGGCAGAGGTAGAGGCAGAGACAGAGGCAGAGGTAGATTATATCAGAAAAGTGGTCATCATCAGCAACAAAATCAAAATCAGCATTAGCATCACCCTCAACAGCATCGGAATTAGCAAAGGGGAAATCATTCCAACTGAGGAATATTTCAAGGATGAGGGAATGCATCCACCAACATGTCAAACATTCAGTGCAACATTTGTCACAAGTTTGGACACTATGAAAGAGATTGCAGCAAGAAGCTATACAACCAAGGCGGTCAATCCAGTAGTAATCGAGGGAATTTTTGAGGCAAAGGAAATCATCGTGGTCGACATTCTAGTCACAGTCATTTTGCAAATGAACATGGAAATATGTTTCTTGCAAACAATGAAATGCATCAGACTGATATAGTGTACCTAGACACACTGATTACAATCCCAAAGACGATTACAACTATTAAGTCGACCAAGTGGAATAGGATCCTTGGTACATCGACAGCGGTGCATCGTCTCACATGACAAATCATCAAGAATGGTTCACAAAAATGAAGCCATTAGAAGGTCAAAAAATGTCATCTACACAGCAGGCAATACACCGAATCCGGTTCAAGGGACAGGTGTTATCCCTATGAACAATTTCACTGGTACGAAAGGATTGGTGAAAGATGTGCTTTATGTTCCAAAGCTCAGCAAGAACCTCTTGTCAGTAGGTCAAATGACGGAACACAACTACAAAGTCATCTTCGACGTTGATGAATGCACTATTAGAGACAAATCCAAAAGATGTCAGCTAGTAGCAAAAGGTGTCAAGGAAGGACGCTTATACAGAATGCTAGCTACAGTACCATATAAGCATGCCATGTCAGCTCAACCGTAATAGAGGCCACTATCTGCAAAATGGCACAAGAGATATGGTCATGTTAATTTCAAGTACTTGTTAGATCTCAGGAATCAGAATATGGCAATTGGGATTCTGAAGCTATAGTTTCTTGGAAAAGTTTGCAAAGCATCTTGCTTCGGCAAACAAAAGCGAACCAACTTTGTCAGAAGCACCTCTCGTGCACGAGGTATCCTTGATTTAATACATACAAATGTATGGGGTTATGGCCAGACCCGTAGCATCAATGGTTCACTTTACTACTTGACTTTCATCAACGAGTATAGTAGATATTGTTGGGTCTACTTTCTGAAAGAGAAATCTGAAGTGTTTTCCAGATTCCAAGAATTCAAAGCCATGGTAGAAAACCAAATAGGCAGAAAGATCAAGGTCATGAGATCAGATAGAGGAGGTGAATACATGTCTTCAGCATTCATGAACTTTTGTAGAAATCATGGCATTCGAAGACAATTCACATGTGCAGATACTCCTCAGCAAAATGCAAGAGCTGAAATGAAGAATGGGACTTTAGCAGACAGTGCTAGAGCAATGCTTAGTGAAAAGCATCTTCCGAATCAATATTGGGCAGAAGCAATAGCCACTGCAAACTACTTGCTTAATTGGCTTCCTACCAAACCGATACAAGGTATGACTCCTTATGAAGCATTCACTGGACAGAAGCCACACATTGGGCATCTCTGCATATTTGGTTGCATAGCATATGCCCACATACATGATGATCATTGTAGGAAATTGGATGCGAAGTCACGCAAATGCATCATGGTTGGCTACAGTGAAGTGTGCAAAGCATACAAATTATATGATCCCATCAATTGCAAGGTCATTATCTCTAAAGATGTAATCTTTGATGAGGAATCAAAATGGAAAGCCTCATCTGCATAGGAGATAGAAGCATCGTCGACTTCATAGTCATCTACAGAACAGGTTAATGAAGAAGAGCAAGAATTGCCAGCAACACCCCCAGCAGAGCCATAGCAGCTTAGATGGTCTACTAGGGAAAGAAGACCTCCAGCCAGATTGACATATGCTCAGAAAGGCAAAGCAATTCAAGTGGAAACCACTAACTATGCTCTTATGACTACCATCATGGCTACAGAAGAGCCAGTATACTTCGAAGATGCATTAGACAAGCTAGAATGGCAAACTGCTATGAATGAAGAAATGGATGCTTTGTATAAGAATAATACTTGGGAATTATGCGACCTTCCACCAAGAAAGAAGGCCATAGCAAACAAGTGGGTATACAAAGTGAAGTATAATCCAAATGGCAGTATACAGCCATACAAAGCCAGACTAGTTGCAAAAGGATTTGCACAGCAATATGGTCAGGACTATGATGAGACTTATGCTCCAGTAGCAAAGATGGACTTGATACAGTTCTTGATATCACTAGCGACACTCAGCAGATGGAATGTGTATCAACTTGATGTCAAGAATGCATTTCTCAATGGTTATCTAGATGAGGAAGTCTACAGGCAAGAACCAGTAGGTTATGTTGAACAAGGAAAGGAGAATAAGGTTTGCCATCTCAAGAAAAGTCTCTACGACTTAAAGCAAGCACCCAAAAGTTGATACAGCAGAACCGACAAGTATTTTGCTCATCTGGGATACATGAAATCCAATGCAGATCAAACTCTCTACTACAAAGTTCAAGGGGAAGACATTACTATTGCACTTTTGTATGTAGATGATCTGATTATGATAGGAAGCAAGGATAGCTTCATCAAAAAGTTAAAACAAGACTTATCTGCAGAGTTCGACATGAAAGATCTTGGACTTATGCACTATTGTCTTGGAATTGAGTTCTGGATAGATTCAGATAGCACATTCATGAGTCAACTCAAGTATGTTGACAGTCTCCTGAAGAAGTTTCATATGGCAGATTGCAAATTCGCAACCACTCCCATGGAACAAAGTTTGAAACTTACTAAAGATTCAGAAAAGCCTATAGTTAATGATAGGTACTACAGGCAGCTCATCGGATCTCTTATATATCTGACAATTACACAGCTAGATATTTGTTATGCAATAAGCTCACTAGCACAGTTTATGGCAGATCCAAAACAGTCTCACTAGAATGCAGCCAAAAGAGTCTTGAGATACATCAAAGGTACAAGATAGTTTGGGATAGAATACAGAGGAATTCATCCACGGGAGATCCACGGTTGCATGGATACTGTGACAGTGACTATGCCGAAGACCATGAGACCAGGAGATCGACACAAAAATATGCATTTTTCCTTGATCAAGTTACTATATCATGGTTGTCAAACAAACAGCTAACTGTTTCTTTGTCTTTGACTGAAGTAGAATATAGAGCACTCACTACAGGTGCATGTGAGGCTATATGGCTCAGAAGACTATTGTCAGAAACAGATTATTTTGATGAGTCAAAGCCAACAGCAATATAATGTGATAATCAATCGGCTCAAGCATTGGCCAACAATCCACTATATCACTCTAGGACAAAGCACATTGATGTCAGAGAGCACTTCATCAGAGAAATAGTGTTACTTGGTGACATCACACTGTAGCATTGTGATAGCAAAGAGAATGTTGCAGACATCTTTACCAAACCACTCGGTAAAGAGCTATTTGAGAAACACCAACTAGCTCTTGGTTTGACGTAGAGGAAGGATATTCCCATTAAAGGGGTGTGATGGAATGTAATGCTCAGTCCTTCTTCGATTTCCCAAAATCATCATCTTGAGGGAAGGCCTACTTCATGATGTTGATCTTGAGGGAAGGTGTTGAGAGTTCACACTCAACATCATGTGATCATGTGTGCATAGCACCATCATGTGATCATATGTGCATAGCACTAACCTTATAGAGTGCTATAAAGGAAAGGGTTAGATCCCCTAACCCTAACCCTAAATGGGTTTGTATATATTCTATTTTTCAACTAAATCTAGTGTACAGCTAGTCATTTGTCGTGTGCTCTCTAGCTGTGCCCTCCCTCCTCATCTCCACTCTTCTCCTCTCCCCTCTTCATATTTTGTCAAGTAGGTCAGTTGAGTGCGTCTTCATAGGGTATGCTGCAAAATTGAAGTCACACAAGCTCTATGATCCAATCAAGCAATGATTGACCATATCCAAAGATGTTCTCATTAACAAGGCATCATCATACTTTGATAGAATGGATTCCTTTGCCTACATAGTCATATCATGTGCAACCTACAGTGACAACTCTAAGTAAAGGAAAAGAAAAGGTCTTTGCGATAGTGGATATTACCACTATCACAGTCTTTACTGGCATCTTAAAGAGTTCCACTGCTAATCTCAGATAATCTACTCATGGTCAAAAGGCATTTGAGAGGTGGACCCACAAGAGAAACTATGCATTCATGTGCCAAAGTGATAACATTTGATGAGCCAATTTTTTCCAAGAAGTAGTGCAAGTCCTTGAGTGCAACATGCAATGGATGAACAGTATAGTGCTATTCTCCAAAACTAGACATGGACCTTGATAGATCTCCTTGAAAAGAAGAAACACATAGGATGCAGATGGGTCCACAAAGTCAAACTCAACTCAAATGGAGAGGTTAACAACTACAAGCCTCAAGGGAAGGTTGGTAGACAAGGGATATGTTGAAGAGTATGGCACAGATTATGAGGAGACCTTTGCACTAGATGAAAAGATGACCATAGTCAAGATAGCCATAGCTCTTGCTACTCCCACCCATCCACTAAATGGATGAAAAGAATGCCTTCCTCAAGATTTTGGATGAGGATGAGGAAATCTACATGGTTTGAAATAGGCCCCTCATGCATGGAACGAAAGGATTAATTGTCACTTCCTAGCATCTGGTCTTTAGCCATTAGATTCAAACTCATTCCTTTACAAAATCCATCCTTCTGGAAGTGCTTTATGTGGTCGACTTGATCATCATGGGCTCCAATGGACATCTTATTTGTAGAAGCCAAGCATCAAATCACCTTGGAGTTTAACATGAAGGACATGGGAGAACTCCACGATTTTCTTGGGATATAAATATGGAAGGATGAAATAGGGTTTACATTTTCACAAGGCAAGTATAATCAAAGGGTACTTCATGGATACAACCCACTACCTACTTCCATGGAATGCAACCTGAATTTTTCACTAATTAACACTTCTCCAACTTCAGATCCTCTTAAGTATAGACATCTCATTGGCAACTTGAGCTACTTGACAATCACCAAGCCCGATATCTCATACGCAGTTGGTATGCTTAGCTAGTTCATGCAAAATTCCAAGAAGACTTACTTCATCACTACAAAGAGAGTGCCATGGTACATGGGATTATGGACCACACTATGCCAAGACATCAAAATTACACTTCCATGGTTACACTAATGCCACCTGGGCAAGAAGTAAAAATGATAAAAGATCCACCAATGGATATAGTATCAATCTTGGCTCCGTAACTTTGTCGTGGCAAAGCAAGAAACAACCAACAGTGACCTTCTCTTCTAATGAAGTAAAGTTTAGAGGATCCACCAATGCTACTTGTGAAGCAATTCGGTTCCAATAGAGATAGAGACCCTTTCTAGAGACCCCACCATGATCTATTTAGATAATATGAGTACCATCCAACTAGCAAGAACCCAGTGTTTCATGCCAGAACCAAAAACATTGAAGTGCAGTACCAATTCATTTGTGAAAAAGTCCTCAGTGAAGAGCAACTTGATTTGCTGTCTAACACAAGAGCAGGTCATATATACCTTTACCAAGCCACTTGCCCTCAACAAGTTCACACACTTTCGACATCAGCTTGGTGTTCATCCATTGCAACTTAAGTGTAGTGTTGGTAGGTTATACAAGATGTACTTGGTGTAAAAGCTTGCATTGTATAATCGATGTGTGCTACCTAGCACACGTTGCACTGATCTTTTCATCCTTTTATTTTTCAATCTTGGATGCTAGCATATGCACCTAGCAAAACCACAAAAACATATCTTGTACATGCACCTTCTACTTGTGTAGTGTGTTTAAGAGTGCGTGTTGAGCATAGTGTAATTTGCCCTATTCATAGAAGACTATAAGGGCATAGGAACACTCTATAACCCTTACCCTAATGGGTGATGTATATACTCGCCATCATGTTCATAATACAAGTAGTGCATAGTTAATATATTGTGTGCACTCCTCTCTCCCCTACTTCCTCAACAAACATCACCCATTGAATGCTTCTTGAATGCTCTAGGACATTGTGTTTATAATTAGGTATTTCTTATCAAGCACACTTTATTTTGCTTGATTAGGATATCAAGGTTTCCCTTCTTTATTATTAGCTTTGGTTCTTTGGCTTGCAACCTTCAAAGATTAATGCATCTGCTTACTTGGCTTGTGAGGAGTATTTGAAGATCCTTTCTGATTCATCCTCATGCATAGATTCCATATAGAGAGGAGAATCTCATCATCCTCAAGTATCTAGACTTGTTTCAGGCAAAATACTTGTCTTTTTCTCTCAATGTCCTTGCAAGCTTGCTTCTTCCATGCAACTTTCCTCTATGGTAGTGCTTACTTTCATTAAGGGAATTGAGGTAGATTTGATACCTCTTCTTCATTTGAACCAACTTTTATTTCTTTTCACGTCTTTGCTTGATATGCCACTTGATGATGAAATTGAAGATCCCTCGTCTTTCAAGCTATCCACTCTCTCTCCATTTAATTCCAATGCCACTTCACTCTACTCCTTAAAATATGGCGATTTGCCTCATGGGAAGTCGTAAGAGGAAATCAATTTGGGACAAAAGAAACCAAGTCTTCTGTTTCATCCTAAAGACTTCTAGTAAGTATGAAAAAAGCCCCGAGAGCTTTTTGAGACCCCAATTCTAATCCTCTCCTAATCCATTCCTTACAAGGCCCTTTTGAGACCCAACTCTCCTCTAATGAATACATAGTTGCAATGCACCATGTACTATTAGTAGCAATAATTTAATAGTTCAAAGCGCACATAGCAAGGAGGAGGGGATATGTTTGAAGTTTGAGTTACTTTAGGGCTCTTGACAAGCTTACATTACAATGATTATTTTTGCAAAGGTTGCTCTACATACCATACGTACTTTTGAGTGTCTTTTAAGGCGGTGCTAGTGATATTGCCCATTAATGTAGATGTTGCAACATATGAATCAGTCAAATATAGGTTTTCTCAACTTAATAGCATTTTCATATATATCTTTTGGTTCTCTTTGCAAATTTAAAAAAACTGAGATTTAATTGCACAAATGCTATCTTGTTAATCCATATATGTGATGTTCTTTCATTCTTTAAATGTGATAAGATGTATTTGGAGGTAATTCAAAAAGACCCAATCTATTCTAAAACTTAACGTTGTCATCATTCATTATATATTCTATATGATTCACTTCAATGATCATCATGTAACACAATACCTTCAATATCAGTCCACCCACTCTCTCTTGGTTTCTCTCAGCCTTGTTCTTTCAATCTGACTGCCTCAACCTTTCTCTCTTCCTCCATTTCAGCATCTACATAGATATTAAACATCAAAACATAAGGTGCAGAACCCTTTTCATCAAATTGTCCTGCATGTTCAAAGGCCACTCTTCCAAGCTCGACATTGCCCCACTTTCGACAAGTGCCTAACACGGTGAGCCACACCAAAATATTAGGATGGCAAGGCATCTTCTTTGCCATTTCTACTGCCTCGTCCAACTGGCCTGCACCACCAACGAGATCAACCATGCCAATGTAGTGCTCAATAGTTGGAGTGATATCCATGTGTCTTCTCATGGCTTCAAAGTACTTCTGACCCTTATCCACTAGACCCATGTGACTGCAAACAGCAAGCACAATAGAGAAGGTGACCCCATCTGGTTTTATCCCTTCTCCTCTCATTCTCTCAAGCATAAGGAAGACAATTTCCCTCTCTCCTAGCTGGGCATATCCTGCGATTAGCGCATTCCAGGAGACCAGGTCTTGCACTCGCAGCTTGTCAAATGCTTCGTGTGCTTCTGCAACCGCAGCACATTTAGCATACATATCTACCACAGTGTTGCCAACAAAAAAATGTTTTTCCAACCCCTTTCTCGAAATCTCTGCATGTATTTCTCGGCCCTTCTCTATGGCTCCTATGCTGCCACAAGCTTTCAAGCTGCAAACAAATGTGACAGCATCTGAGAGAGACCCTCGAGTTTCATCTGTTCGAGACAGTTCAACACATCATCACCAAGCCCATGCTCGGCATATCCTGCCATTAGTGCATTCCACGAGACCTCATTTTGAACTGGCAGCTTGTCAAACGCTTGCTGTGCTTCTGCAAGTGAGCCACATTTGGCATACATATCCACCAAGGTGCTGCCAACAAAAAGATGTCTTTCTAACCCCTTTTTTGCAATCTCGGTGTGTATGTCTCGGCCCTTGTCTATGGCTCCTGTACTGCCACACGCTTTCAAGCTGCAAATAAATGTGACAGCACTTGGAAAGAAACCCTCTAGTTTCATCTGTTCAAGACAGCTCAGCACTTCCTCACCAAGCCCATGCTCAGCATATCCTGTCATTAGTGCATTCCACGAGACCTCGTTCCGAACTAGCAGCTTGTCAAATGCTTGACGTGCTTCTAAAAGCAAGCCACATTTGGCATACATATCTACCAAGGTGCTGCCAACAAAAACATTTCTTTCCAGCCCATTTTTGGCAATCATGGCATGTATTGCTCGGCCCTTGTCTATGGCTCTTGTGCTGCCACAAGCTTTCAAGCTGCAAACAAATGTGACAGCATTTGGAGAGATACCCTCTGATATCATCTGTTCAAGACAGTTCAGAGCTTCCTCACCAAGCCCATGTTCAGCATATCCTGCCATAAGTGCATTCCATGAGACCTCATTTCGAACTGGCAGCTTGTCAAATGCTTCCCGTGCCTCTGCAAGCGACCCACATTTGGCATACATATCCACCAAGGTGCTGCCAACAAAAAGATCTCTCTCCAGCCCCTTTCTGAAAATTTCAGCGAGTGTTTCTCGGCCTCTTTTTCCATCTTTCAGCCTAGCACAAGCCTTTAGTACAGCTACGAAGGTATACTTGTCAGGATGTACATAATCTTCTAACATTTTCTGGTAGAGGTTGAGGGCATGCTGTGGTTCCTCACATTCAATATAACCAGAGATAAGAGAAGTCCAAGTGTACGCATTCCGATCAACCAATTTGTCCAAAACCTGCTTCCAATTTGGGCCAATAATGGGACGAGGTAGTTACCAAGAGATGTATGATCTTCCAGCCCACGTTCGCACATGTAGGCATACAAGCGCTTGGTATACACTAGATTCTTTAACTTTCTGCACTTATGCAATATGAGGGTAACGCTCTGAATTGAAGGCAGCTGGGACATCCGTTCCATTGACGTGAGTGCCTCCTCTAAGCTGAGAGTTTCCCAGCCACTATTGTCGCACAGTTCTTGTGCTTTAGATGCGTTCATCACCTTGAAGCTGGCCATGGCAGACTCCATGAAGCCACGGTCTTGGGCCTGAACGGCCGTTTTCTCGAGCAGGTCTTTAACCCAACCTGGATTGTACCAGCTGCGACTCGTTGGTGCTTGAAATCGGGAGATCTTGGATGTGTCTGTTGATGAGACGCGTCAGACACCGTTACCTGTCCAAAACCTTTAGATTGGACTCGTCTCACACTTTGCTCTCTCGGTTGTCCCACCAGTGGGAGGGATCCGTGAAGTCATAAGCGCTCGATCCCTAACCTATCTGCAAAGCATGATCGCAACGAAAACCAATTGGCCTTTTTCAGACCTCACTATCCAGTTACATAGCTAAATTACCCATGTAAACACTAAGAATGATGTTAGCCCGGTTTTGGGCAATTTCGAGCGTTGCAAAATACGGCAAGATTATCAATTATCGGGACACCACCCCTTCCATCATCGTGGAGAAATAACCACCTCTTCAAGACTGGTAACCTCTTCCCCTTCATCTCTCCCTCGCCTCTTGATCTGCCTAATCATGCTCCCTATCCTTTTTCCCCATCGCTTTGGTTCTTTTGACTCCAAGCTCTTGGCTATGGCGATCACCACCTCTTCTACACGCGACGCTCTGGTTATGGCGATTTGGATACTACAGATGCTTTTCATCCCCTCCTTTCCTTCTTCCTCTGTCGTTATGTCCATCGTCAACCTTACCTCATCCCTGCACTCTCACTTCGATGTGCCCCGACGCTTCAGCACACCCAGATTCATCTTCTAGAATTGCCACCTGCTTGTACTTTCCTGCAGTTTTCTTGCTGCATTTCCTTGCCTGTATTGCTAGCTCATCGTATCCAGCAAGTAAGCGGCTATAGAGGAAGAGGGCATGAGCGATTCTCCTTCTACTGCCGTGGCTGTTTGAAGGCTAGGTTCTACGCTAGTTACACAACAATAGAGGGAAAAGGGCGTGGTCGGCTCTTTTTCAATCCAGTGTTCAAATCTTGGCGATTATTTGCGAAGGGAAGCCCTATGTCATCGCCTTGGAGAAAACAATACCTGAGGTTTGTGAATCCCAAAATGGCCCTTGATGGCGGATGCACTGTTGTGAAGCAGTTTTGGACACGGATCATGATTCTCGATGCAATGCAATGGATGCACTGGAGGGTCACGTTGAGCAAGTGGACATGAAGACTATGGCGCATTTCCTTGATCAAAAGAGAGCGAGACTTCCCATCAATATGCAATCTCTCTGTAAAGAGAAGTAGCCAGGGTACACAAGCAGGAGGTGATACCTTTCATTCATTGCATCATGTCCTCTCTATCTTATGCACCCTCCCTTCCAGTGGAGGCTCATGGCAGCTCGAGCAGAGATCACCCTTTCGTCTCCATCATTGATCTGTAGATCGGAGGCCAAGTACTTGTTTTCCGCAAGCAAGCAACCAAGCAGGCTTCTTCAAGCAATTTACAATCTCGACGATGCGGATGAGTAGTGCAAGACAAGAAGAAGAAGGCGAAGGGTCAAGGGATCATTTCATATATAGAATTTTTGTTGTAGATGCTTCTTCACTACTAGGTATGTCTTCCCGCAAGCAATTTCATGTCGTTTCTCCACTCATTGCCATAACCGATGCTTTCTTCCACCCAAATTGCCTCTTCCTTCAATCCGCTGATAGGAGTAGGTAACTTTGACGAAATCAAAATCTTGCGGAGGTTTCTCAGAAGCGGCTGACCGAATCGATTGAAGACTCTTCCCTCCAATTGTTGGAAAATTCCGTTTGTAATGTTATGCCATTGCTTCAAGATTTTCGAAACTGGTAAAAGATGCGTTACGTAGACGAGAAGCAGCCACACTTTCCTCAATTGTTCATTTCGTGATCAATTGTATGCGCTGGTGCAAACTTTTTGACTCTGAGACCAGATGAATCACTGCTCGCCTTAAGAAGCTAAGCTATGGCTTGAACATGGAGCACTGTGATCTTGTTCAAGTTGCCTAAAAATTATCTGCTGGGGTTTAGAAGGGCATCACCACCAGTCAGTTGGATGAGCTTGCTGCCAAAACAGCAACTGCATTGACTACCAACCATCCCCACTATGCCATTGTAAGAACCTAGCCTTTCCCATTGCGTATTGATTTGGCTCATTCCGTTTTTCCATAGCTCGTCTAATGATCTGTTTTCCAAAAAAATTTCACAGCTGGCGGCCAGGATTGTAGTATCTAACCTCCACAAGAACACTAAAAAATCATTCTCCGAAACGTCAGTAGCATCTTGGCCTCGCTTTTGCATTTTGCATTCTTTTCACACTTCTTCAGCTAAGTTTTGTTCTCAATTGCACTGAGACTCTTCCGCCTCAAACGATTGCTTGTCCAGGGTAAAGATTATGTTCAGCCATGTGAACGAGCGGTCGAACTTACCAACTCCTCTAATTGTTTATTTGATTTTCTCTACAAAAAAGGTTCTCTTCTGAGTCATTAATGGACTTTTTTCTTGTAGAATTCTGCTCGCCTTGATGGCGAGATAATCTATGTCTGAGACTTCGTTTATGCTACTTTGCATTTAAGACCTTGAAGAGATCTTACCTCTTAAAGGTCAATGGAAGGGTGGTTGACAGGCCTCACGATATGCTTATGAGGGTATCTATAGGCATTCATAAGGAGGATATCAAAGCAGCTATTAAGACTTATCATATGATGTCCCAGCGCTGGTTTACTTATGCCTCAAAGAAAATAATATAAGCTTGTATGTACAGCTCAGTAGTTGTTTCCTGCTTTGTATGAAAGAAGACAGTATAGAAGGTATTTGTGCAACAAGTAGCTACATCTGAGGAACCAATGGAACTTCGAATGGCATTGTGCCTATGCTTTGAGTATTTAACGATACAGCCCACTATGTAGACTAGGGTGGAGGAAAAATAAAGGGTATGGGCATTGCTTAAGAGTGTGCCATAGAATCACATTGGGATATTATATACCTTTGACCCTTTTGGACAAAATTTGCACATGCATGTGATTGTTGGTGCATTTGCAATTTATGTGGAGCCATGGCATGCATATATTTTTGATTGGTAATTGTATTGTGTGATTGGAGCATGGCATCTTCTTATGTGGAATACCTTTGACAGGTAGAAAGTACGTGATTTATTTTATGGGTTATGGACGCCAGACTTGTTCATGAGGTGTGTTCAAGATAATGGACCCTAGTCTCTGTTTTGCCCCCTAATGAAGCTCCAAGATTGACAGACTGCTGGGGTGAAAAGTTTGAAAACCTTTATACCCAGTATGAGAGAGAGAGGGCTGTATTGTCAGTGCCTGATATGCTAGGGATACATTCTGATTCAAGCACTTCTTTGATAAATTAGACATTGCCCTTTGCAAGGGAAGGCAAAGAAGGTAGTCCAAGCTCAGAAGTTATGGTTTGCAATTTGGAAGCACAAGTCGAGACAAGCAATTCTTATATGCTATTTAAGGTCTGCATTACTCCAACCTAAAAGTAGCCATTCTTCAATTTTTATGGCAGTGATTTTGTTCGAAGTATTTTCTCTGTTTGTCTGCAGGACTCTTCCACTAGTCAAATATTAGGAAACAATAAATGTTTTGAGCCCATATACCTCTAACATCTACTACAAAAGACTGCTGAAGTTAGTGTCTAGATTGCCAGTGCCCTTTGATTGTGTCATGCCAAGGTAAGAAAATTGAGCAAGCAAGACAAAAGGGCGACTTTTCTTCAACATTTTGCAAGGTATTAAGATCTCTTAGTCTCCATTTTACAGTCTTTAGGCCACAACATACTAAGCAAATTTTGAAGTGTTGCATGGATCCTAGGCCAGCCACACCACAACATTTTCTCTCCTTATTGCAATGTTTAGGTGAGAAAGATTCATTTTCATTTCATTTATGCTTCAGGGATTGTGATGCTCCAGCTCTTTGTTTGCATGTAATAATGTCCTAAACAAGTATGCAGGTGAATGGCCTTTGATGGAAGCCATGAAACTAGCTTGTTTAAGCATGCGATGCATAAAGATATGTGCGCCGATTCTCCTCCCACACTAACAGGTGGTTATATATGAAATGTAAAGCGCCATGTACAAAATGAAGATCTAGGTACCAAATTCAAATTGCCGTATGCTAAATGCAAAATGTTATGTGATCAATTTAAAGTGATATGGGCCCAAGCAAGGGTACTTTCCTTAGTTGTATAATTTTTTGAGAGGAGGTTCCCTAGACACGTGTGGTGATGTGCTAAATGCAAAGTACTAGAAGCCAAATGCAAATTGCTATGTGCTGAACTCAAATTGCTATGTGCTGTATACAAATTGCTATGTCCTAGATCCAAATTGATATGAACCCAAGGAAGGGCACGTTCCTTGGTCTTATAATTTTTGGAGAGAGAGTGTGCTAACTCTCCCCCCACACAAATGAGTTATTATGTGCTAAATGACAAGTACTATAAGCCAAATGCAAAGTGCTATATGCCAGATTCAAATTGCTATGTGCAAAATTAAAAGTACTTTTGTAGAAGTATCCAACAAGTGCAAAGTGCTATGTACCAAATGAAAAGTGCTATGTGCTAAACTCAAAATGCTATGTGCTACATACAAATCGCTATGCGCTAGATATAAATCGATATGAATCCAAGGAAGGGCATGTTCCTTGGTCTTATAAATTTTGGAGAGGAAGTGTGCCAACTCTCCCCCCACATAAATGTGTGGTTATGTGCTAAATGAGAAGTACTATAAGACAAATGCAAAGTGCAATATGCCAAATTCAAAATGCTACATGCAAAACTAAAAGTGCTTTGTGGCAAATGCAAATTGAAATGAATACGATGAGAAATTTTGCAGAACTATCTGACAAGTATAAAGTGCTATGTACCAAATGCAAAGTGCTATGTGCTAAACTCAAATTGCTATGTGCTATATGCAAATTGCTATGTGCTAGATACAAATCGATATGAACCCAAGGAAGGGCACAAATTGCAAAGTACTATAAGCCAAAATGCAAAGTGCTATATGCCAGATTCAAAGATTCAAAATGCTATGTACAAAATTAAAAGTACTTTGTGCCAATTGCAAATTGAAATAAACCCAAAGAAGGGCACATTCCTTGGTCTTATAACTTTGGTAAGGAAGTGTGGTAACTCTCTCCCCACATAAATGTGTGGTCATGTGCTAAATGTAAAGTATTATGTGCAGAGCGTAAAGTGCCATGTGTTGAATGCAAAGTGCTATGTGCCAAATTCAAATTGCTATTTGCTGATTCAATTTTCTAAAAATAATACATCTGGTTATATGCTAAAATTACAATATTCAAATAAAACATATTATCTATCAATACAGCTACCTACCCAGATCTAGTTATAATCTCTAGAAGACGAGTTCTTTGAATCCAGCTAGAAGCTCTAAGGGGTAGGGAAGGGCCACGGGATCTCGGGAGGAATCTGGCCGAATCCCTGCGACTGCGGCCGAAGGCTAGGTGGGAGCTTTAATCTGGCCAGAGTTTGACTTGGAAAGGGCGACATGTGGCCCTTCTTGGCCGTCAAGGTGAGCTGGGAGGGCACGTGGAATTGCCGGTGAGTTTTGATCAAAGTTTGAGTGGAGGATTCTAGGTTTTAGGAGGTCGTAGGTGGACAGTCAGGATTAATCTTGGCCAACCATTGACCTTGACGGGTGGATTCAGACCACTCCATGGCCTCCTCATCACTCTATCAATTTGTCACCAATGTGTGATTGGTGTAGGTGTTGGAGTAGATGGAATTGGAGCAATTGGAGGAGTTAGGCCATGGAGTAGGTGGCCTTCATGGGCCTTGTTCGGGCCTATTGGATAGCATGTTGCCTTTCACACCACCTTTTGGAGGATAGCCGTGAACCCAGTCTAACAGGACGTTCCCGTTCATGGCTAAGGTATGATTCACAAATGTCCACCCATGGAGTCAGAATGTGGGCACATACTTCCACCATGGCTGGATTCCACTGGTCACTCAAAAAGTTTTTCTTGTCCATGGATTTTCTTATGGATAGGCTCCATAGGTTGCCCAAGGTCCCTACAACTATTTTGTCCAATAGTTTCTACATGAATCAATTAAGTACAAGTTTTGATTTTGCCATTGTTTGCAGACATTTGTGAATACTCAAGGTGCCCACTTTTCTAATGGAGTTGTCCAGCCATTTGTGAATCTGCCCTAAGTGAGCGAGATTGCCTGAAAATGCCAAAACTTAAGTTGTTCTCGCGATTTGATCAATTGCCCACCACGCCAAAATCAAGCGCTCTTCTAGCCAGGCATTTCGAGGCTAGCTCTTATACAGTTTTTACATGTTCAAACTTAGTGTTGCATTGGTTGATGATCTACTGTCAGTCTGACGTTTGGAAATTGCAACCAAGGACTGAGCAGGTGGGAACACAATCAGATGGATGATAGGACTTGCCATCACTTGCTCAATTTCCTTAGATGGGCGCCAAGCGAGAACATCCTCTAAGGTGGGTACACACCACCTCATGCTAGGGCTGCAAACAGGTCCTACATATATTAACAAGTTTGAACTCTTGTCTTTTATTTTGGTAGTGAAAAGAGGGATATTTTTATTAATACGTTATTAAGCAATATTTACAAATGCCAGTTTTTAAGAGTTGAACAAAAAAAGTAGTAAACATAACCAAACATACATCAACTGAGGACTGAACCCAAAAACATTTAAGAAATAGTCATCATCTTCATTTTTGCTAATGCTTCTAAAGGCCTTCATGATATTTATCAATAGATTCCATATATCCTTAATAACCAAGATGTGTTGATGGTAGCCACCATGACATCCTTCTTCAGATTAACACAACGATCTTTTCAATGTGTTCATTACACTCTTGATCTTGAAGACATCGGCCAATGAGAGATCATAAGCACATCATCTAAAAAAGTCTTACTATAAAACATTGAGAATAGCTCTTATCTCCCCACTGTGTGCTTTTTCTTGAATTAAGCAACCCAAAGAATCGGTTGCCATTGCATAGAGTAGAAGGGATAGAGCACCACCTCTCTCATAGAATGTTAAAAGGATGACTTGGAGGTCACGCTATTAGCTTCAACCTTTGCTTTGGAGTTAGAAAAGAGAGTCTCAACAAATCTATCTTCTAAACCTAGGACCCACACCCATGTCCTCTAGAGATTGTAAGATGAAACCCCACTTCCTCCTATTGTAAGCTTTGTTGAAATCGACCTTCGTACCTCTCTTCCTTCGCCTACTAGAGGCCTTTCCAAAGGGTCATAAGTGCTTCCATATAAATCCTTTTTGTTCCTATCTTATGCTTGCACTTTCAGTCTAAGCCCAAGAGCAAGGGCTTTAGCTATAATTTTATAGCTACCATTAAGCCCTCTTAAAGGTTTCCAAATTAGTATGGCTTCTTTGGGTCCTTCGTTAGGGATAGCTTAATCATACGTATATTATCCTCTTATCAAGAGAACCTTGTTTTACTATTTCCTCCCATAAATGAAGAAGCTTTGGACCTATTGTTTCTCAAAATACGATATAAAATTCTACTAGGAGTCTGTCTCCCCTCCTATTCCACTCTTACGAGTTGACTTAAAGGTGCACAAATGACTTGCCTCTAGGTTTCCCCTTAGGCTAATGAAGCACTCTTGTTCCACACCCAAGAATTGAGCTAAAGGTGCACAAAGGACTTCAAGGTGGGCAAACAAGTTAAGGGGGTTTGAGAATTTAATTTAGATCGAGGCTTTAGTAGGAGGGTTCATGTTTAGGCTAAAATACATATCCCACAACTGCACTAAGATCGGTCGGTTACAAATTGTCCATGTGTTGTTCTTCATAACTACTTTTTCCATCTCAAACTTCTCAAACCGTGAAGCCATTCGTCATTTAATCTGATATTCATCACAATCGTCCCCTTCTTGACCTAGTTCACTCTCCCACCCCTCGAGAAAAGCTGTAGAAGGACAAGATTCATGAATCAATCCAACAACTGCATTTGAGTTAAGC
This sequence comes from Dipteris shenzhenensis, assembly GCF_047967505.1. Classification (NCBI taxonomy): domain Eukaryota; kingdom Viridiplantae; phylum Streptophyta; class Polypodiopsida; order Gleicheniales; family Dipteridaceae; genus Dipteris; species Dipteris shenzhenensis. The sequence goes on from NC_141602.1 coordinate 28,928,673, forward strand.
CATTTAATTATCTCATTCAGGAATCTTTTGTGAACTCAAATAGCTAAAGATTTACTTGGTAAATTGTCTCCATCTTTTGCATGAGCACATCCACCTGCTCTAGCATTGAGATGTCTTTCTGCAACTCTTTCTCCATCTTCAATTGCTCTCCCAAACAATCCTCTAGCTTGAGGCAAAAAGACATCAAAACCTTTACCTTTTTGTCAAGCCGGTCCTTTGCAGAAAGACTATCCTTGAGGGCCCCAATATAGCTTTGCTCAAACATTTTGTGCACGTATGTCCTACAAGAAGCCAGATCTCCCTCAAATTGGCATCTTCTCATGTAGCACTTTTCCATTCCCTTGTGTCAGATACTGGGTCTTTCTAAATGAGGAGGTTTCCAAGCATTTGGGATGTAGGAGGGGGAATGAAATTCTTTGAGTTGAAGTTCCTTCTATTTCTCTTGTTCGTGAAAGAAAGAAAACTCAAAAGGTAGTAGTCCAGGTGGATCTTTGGTCTCTTCAGTCTCCATCCATTACGTGCAGGGACATATTAGGACTTGAGATTGCATCATCCTATCCCCTGTATCATCAACTATCACATGAGTAAGCTTAGGGCCTCTAAAATGGTGCAATATCCTCTTCCACTCCCCACTAAGTTTTGCCAAGCCCTTGTCTTTTGTTTAATGAGGTCCATCATTCAAGGCTTAGGCAAGGATGGACAAATGAGTTTGGCTACCCAAGATTTTATCCAGCCTACTTTGGACATCTTGTTGTAGGGTATCCACCTCCTCCCATGCCCCTGCTACCCAACATTGGGTAGCTGGTGTGTAAAGCACCCTAAGTGTGTTAGTTGAAATAAAAGTCCATAGCTGGAGTGTAAAACACCCTAAGTGTGTTAGTTGGAAGAACAGGCCATAGCAACATAAGTCTTCCCAATTATTAGAACTAATGCATATGATCCTCAATAAAGGAGATAAGGGACTAAATAGACTAGATTAGCCCTTAAATAGCCAACTGCTATCCTTGCCCGTAAATAGTGATCACTACCCTTGCCAAGAGATATGATGTATTTTTTATCTCACCATCCTTACGACACTACAAAAGCTCCTAAGCTCAAAGCTAAACTACGATCAATCAAAAAAAAAATTGCTTGCAGCTTTCTATATTGTCATCACTTTCTATTTTATGTATCTTTCTTCCAATGTTATCTTGTCCAACAATGGAGTTTGAGCCAGTCAGCATAAATCGTCCATGTATCCTTCTTGCGTTAGCTTTTTTGTGGAACTTTGCTTGGTTCTCATTATAGTAGGTTTTGATTGGTTTATTTGTTCCTCGGAATGATAGAAGGCATTGATCTTCACTGAAACATTGATTTTTCTTGAGATTCTACTAAGGGTGACTGCCATTAGTGGTATTACTTTCGATTCAACATCACTTTAACATTTTGGGCAGTAGAAAGCATCATTATCTAAGCTTTTGTTGATTTGCACTTTCGAGCTTCAATTTGAGCAGAAATGGTACAAAGGTTTGCTTGTAGAATTAAGTCTAAATTCACCTTCAACCTACATAAAGCCAACAACATTTTCAATAAAATGTAATAGTATGGAAAGGTTTTTAAACATTTCATCACAAATGTAGATGCGATATAAAAAACATAATTCTTTGCCGGAATTTTGCCTTCTCTAGTGTCTTGCTACTTGTATCAGGTCTTCTTGTATTACAACATCATTCACAAGAGCGAGAATGCTAGATGTTTGAAACTGAATGTTTCTTTTGTTACTATATGTACTTACATATACATTCTTGAGAATGCACATGGCAAAATCCTTTGACCGTAGCTCAATTGAGCATCCAATTTTTTTCAACTTTTGTCTCGAAGAAAAAGGTACTCTTGAATTTGAAGGGGAAAAAAACCGTAATTTTATTATAATCTTGGTACTAATTTGTATGGTTACGTTAGCATCTCCTTTAACATATGTTGTTTTTTCCTGAAATGATAAAATTTTCAATTCTTGTGTAATGGTTCTTTTGTATGAATTGTTCATATTTTTCTATTAGCTCTATATCGTAACCATTACGAGTCCCTCATCATTTACTAAATCGGAACGAATATTCAAGTATCTTGTTGAAGTCAAATGTTCCGTAACGATTAAGTATCAATCCTTTAAACACAACTCCCTGCATTTGTTCAATGAGATTCATAACTTTGACCACTTTGAGTGTATTGTTGTATAGCTGCATAGCAGCCATCGTACATAATTATTTATATAGGGTTAAATGAAGGGAGGATAAAATCAACAATCAGAATGTAGTACTTGACTATAATCCAGTAAAGTAAAAATATTCAAAAAATTAGTATTTGAATATAATTCGAGTAAAAATGTAAAAATAAACCATCATGTTATTGATACATGTATAGCTTATCACATAGACATTTACTTATTGTGTAAAAAGACTCATGATGCAAGAATGACTTGTAGCTCGTTAAAACATATATATAAATGAGAACATATGGGTAAGAGCAAGGCCACATGCGTTTTCTTATTTTAAGAATTTTGTTTCTTCCAACAAAGTTTGTGGTATTAAATAAGAACTTGTTGGCTTATACTCTTTCTTTCAACTATTTAAGAATGATGTTTCCTTTTTTAACTTTTAGATCACATTATTTTATAAAATTAATAATAAGAGGATCATCCAAACTACTATTAAAGAAGTAATACATTAAAGAATTAATCACAAATATGTTGATCTTTAAATGTTTTATGTATGTACTTTTGAATTTTGAGTTATAATATGCTTACATTTAAATATTATTTTAGATGTTTGCATTTAAATATTATCTTAGATGCTTACATTTAAATATTATTTTAGAATTTTCAAAAATAAAATTACGTTGTACTAAAAATTCAAACATATAGGACTTTAGGCTCTAGAGTGACTATCAAGTAGCGTGCTCAATTCTGCAAGGCTTGGCCTGTAGGAGTCTTCTACATCTTCACTCCACGAGGGATTCGCTAGTTGTATAGTCCCCCCACTTGGTTGTTAGCCCCAGTACCAAAGATTCCCTAGGCAGTGAGCTGGGTTTCTCTGGAATAGGCCGGGTTTTTCTTTCAGCCCTTTCCTAGTTTTTTTTTCCATACTCAGCATCTTCGAGGCTGCTATTTGTATGAAGTCTTTCAAGCATTAATAGAATGTTCCTTTCTTTGGAAAAATAAAAGAAAAGAAAATTCAAACGTACAATATACAGATACTAAAATTTGAACACATGTATACAACTTAGAGAGTTTAGTAGTGTACTTGTAAAACAATTTATAAAGCAGTTGAAACTGTACACACATGATGCTAAAATGAAATTTTTTACAAACATGGTTTCATCTTTTCCATAGGTCGCATTGCAATCTTTTCATCAACTTGATGCATATGCAATCTTGTTAGGATGTCTCCCATTGTAGCTCTTTTGTCGCAATCTTTGTTGCATGGACTGTTGTGGCAATCCATCAAGAGCTTGACCAACGAATTGCCAGAGATGGACCCCCTCGGACAATAGATCCCAGTAGGGAGGTAACATAGAAGCTTGTTGCTTACTACGAATGCCAAATTCATATATTCGAGACCGGAAGGATGATGGAGAGATGTGCACCCAATCTAAAGCATCGTCCATAGCAACGGCCATGCTCTCTGGTCTCTCACAGACTAAGCTTGAACTTCTCAATTAGGTGACGCATGAAGCTACCTGGTGTCAATTGGAAGAAAGGATCAACCTCCCTTGTGAATCTTGAGTCCCATTCCTGCATTCCTCCTCCAACACGCTATGGTCTCCATGCAATAGTACATGTTCTCTTCTTCTTATGGTCCATCGCAAATATTCTCTTTGCACATGCTTTTTTCCCCTAGAGGTATACGAAATGGTGAAGAGGTACCCGAGAGACAAGCGAATTGCATATGGCACAGGAATCAGAGGTCGTCCACACCTGGACGAGATGGTGGTGGGCAGTGCATGGAAGTGGGGGGCTAAAGTTGTAATTGCCACCAGCCATTCTTTCTGTGAAATGAAACTACGATAAAGTGGTCATTTTGGGATTCAAATGATAAGGTGGGGCAAGCTTGAAGCTAAGAAAGAGACACAAAGGTACATGCAAATAAACTCGGATTGATGACCGAGTCTGGGCGCAAGAAAAATGACTTCATGTCTTGGAAAGTCACGCCCATTCATGCAAAACATAAATTCTATGAAAGATTAAATATGCTAGACCTAGGAAGATTGGGTCTCAATTCTAGCTCAAGAGCAAAGAGAAACATAGGAAATCACTCATGTGCATGTACTATGCATCCATATGAGCAAATCTGGCCCAAAAGAAAATGCCAACTGCAATGACAATCCAAAATGCCAAGAGGTGCCAAATGGCTCAACCATAAACACCGTCCATGGGCATATCCATTACTGATATCTCATCCAAGAGAGCATAACACTATTAGTGCATCACTTGCAATGTGTCAAAGCTGTCCCTCAGCATAAAATAGCATCCATGTGCAAAGCGTCCTTAAAAATAGCATCCCACAAGGCAATTTGGGCCTATCAGTGCATCCAATAAGGATCGCAATGCATCCAAATGGCCTATAAATCATCCACTGCAACCCAATGCACACCACAAATGAGCGCACATGGCTCAAATGGCAACCAAAGTGATCTGCATAAGGTATGCTCAAGAAATCATGGTCCCACGGAAAAGACCGCTACTAAAACTAGAACCTGAGATGCCTCAAAACATGGGTGCCGTTGCATAATTAGAATCAGCAAGAAAATTTGCAAATATCTCTCTTCTGCCGGAACTCCAAAGTCCCAATCGATGAGTGGGAAATGGGAGTCAACACTTATCCACTGCCATGTGGCTTAAATCTAAGGTTTCAAAACCTTAGAATGAAAAATGCATAACAGAGAGACGAAATCGAATACACAAAGATCTATAACTCTGAAAATACTCCATTGAATTGCACAAGAACTGACAGGTAGGGGTTTTTGGGCATCCGGAATGCAATGGGACAAACGGTTTTGGAAACCGTGGTCTCAATCACTAGGTCCAACACACGGACTGAAAAACGTTTTTGGAAATAGAGCTGTTTGTAAACTCCATCGGAGTGTGAATGATGAGCAACATAGAAGTTTTAGGACCTCCTGAGCCCACTGGAACTGACAGATCTACAAATGGTTGCTCCAAACTTAAGTTCCAACACTCGGGCAGAAAAACGTAGGAACTAACACAGTGAGTCATAAATCCAATGAAATGATCCCAGATTCAAGAATGAAGGTGTTTCCAAGCTCTTGAAGTGAAGTGGACACCAAAAGCAAGCAATAGTTTCCTCTACACGTCAACACAGAGTCTCCGTCATCGAACGGAACAAGGAAAAGCTCAAAAAACAACTTTTTCTTTTAGAACACTTAATAGGCTCTCAAAACCACTTCGCAAAGCCAAAGTGACTTTTCCAAATGTTCCTCCAAGGTCTCTACACACTCAGATGCAAGTAAAGTCACCCATAAAGTTTCTCACAGAGCTTCTCCTTCCTCCCACAGAGCTGCTGAGCTTCCAGGCATTCACGCACGCTCAGCTACATCACCTGGGCTCTGATACCAGTTGAGAGTGCTCTCAACAGAAGCAAGAACGAAAGAGGGAGAGAGAGATACAAAGAGCCACACAAGTTTTGGTGGTGCAGAACACCCTAATCTTCCTTTCATTCATTTATATATGTGTTTGAGTATTGTACATAACCGAGGTAAAGGCACAGTGACCTTTAACCCCCACATGACGTTCTTGAGATTCACACATATTCTGAGCTGCTTGCCTTTCTTAGGAACAATCACAATTGGTGACACCCAATCAGTATAATCGATCTCATAAATGAAACCAGCATCTAGTAATTTTTCTAGTTCCTCATAGACATGGGTGCCATATTTGGGATTTGTCATGTAAGGTCCACATACCTTTGGTTTGGATCCTTCCCTTATTGGTATGGTATGTACTGCAACTTTTGGGGAAATCCCTTTCAATTCTTTGTAGGACCAAGCCATGCAATCTCTATATTCCAGTAGCAATGCTTTCAACTCATTTTCTTCTTCTAGAGTGAGCTGTTCACTACAGACTTTTCTTCTTCACTGTCCAAGGAAAGATTCAATTTCCTTGTCTTGGATTGTCGTTCATAAACTGGGGTATCCTCAATATTCTCTATTTCTTTGAGCTTTGATTCCCTGACTGGCCTAAGCATTGCTATTGTTGCTTCTCCTCTAGTGTAATTTTTGAAGTAATCGGGAACTTCCCTTGGGCCTTCATAGCACTTTGAGGTGCTTGTTTGGCTGCTAGCTCCATTGGAAGATATTTGGTCCAGTTCACCTGTGTTCCCATGTTCTTCTTTTTTGTTACTATTCACCATTTCACTCTTCATTCTCAGATTGGGTTTGAACTTTCTAAGCTTTTTGCTTTGTGAGACCAGTGATGTATTTTCAATAGGAGTCGCACTCTCAAGGAGTGGTTCTTCGGCCATACAAACACCTTCAAGCCCTTTAGGATGCCATTTAAAATTTGGGGACTCAGGTACTTTTGTGGGCTTAGTTAAGTACAATTCAACCACTCTGGTCTGCATTCTTTCAAATTGGTTGAAGTGCTTTATCTTGGCTTTTTGGCACTGTACACCCTCCTTTTTTTTCTTGGACCGATTGCTATTGGAATGTGCTGGAGATATTCAATGGCCATGAGTGCTTGTAGGATTGCCAAGTCATTGTCAAATACTTGGCCTTCCAAGGTTGCATTAACGGCTTTTGTTTCCATATCCCACTCTATGTCAGCACCGTAGCCTTCTATTATGGTCTCTTCAGGGCCACTGTCTCATTCTACACTTGTCATGAAGACTGGCATTTCCACTACTTCTGATTCATCGTCCAAATTGGTGCTTCTAGTTGTATCATTTGGGCATCCACATCTGGCAACATTAGATGTGTTGTTTTACAATTATCTATTGTAGCCAACGTCTGTATCCAATTATTGATGTCACTTTGTGTATCCCCTTTGATGGGATTTAGTGCATTGATAGGTACAAGGGATGCATGACTGGTGGCTGTAGTGGAAGAAGCGTCTTCAACATTTCTAGGAATAGTGGTTTTGATTTCCCCTGTTTGCATATTTATCTTGATAGCGGTTTCTCTATTTTGGATAGTGATCCTATCAATGCCCCAATCATGGAGTACCAATGCTTCCCAAGCCATGGTCTTCCCAACAATATCTAGTATGCTGTGGTGCCCTTGGGAAGATCCAAGATAGTAAACTAGAGCGTGAATCTTACTCCAATGATTTTTGTTGACATATTGTCAACAATACCCAATGGCCTCATTTTCGTGTGGTCAACTAGGCGGACGTTAAATGTGGCCTTCTACATTAGAGGTAGGCCCCATTCTTCATATAGCTCTCTTGCCTAAATATTTACTCTGGCTCCACCATGTACTATTGCCAGGTATTGACCAAAGGCTTTATGCTCCAGCAGGATGGTTACATTTTTTATGTCATCCCTAGCACCGAATTTTACTAAAATTACCTTTTCCTCTTCTTCAGGTGGGGGAAAGTATTGTGAAGATTCGATCCATTTCTTGAAACTCTCCCACATTGTAGGCCAATTTCTTAGTATGTTCCCAATTGGCATTGTGACAAGGCAACTTATCAAGCTTGCTAGTGTGGTGCCATCCAATTGGGGATGTTTTGCATGTTTCTCTATTACCTGTTGGAAGTTGTTGGGATCAATCACCGTGTTAAATTTTTCTTGTTCTTGTTGAACCCATTGCTTCAAGGCTTGGTAACATGTCTTTTCAGTTTCAGCATTGGGGTATGCTTCCTTGGCTCCTTGGGTAGTACTTTTTATGGTTCTATATTGCCTAGTTGTAATGCGGGGTCATCTTGCATCCTTTCTATTTGGAATCTTCTTTTGAACTGGTCAGATAGCAGTGCCCATGTGCCTCTTTCCTCTATGAGAAGATTGAGGTACCATTCTGAAGCATCGTGTGTCGTGTTGTTTACAGGTTTCTTTTTTTAAACACACACACAGACATAGACACAGACACAGACATAGACACAGACATAGACACACACACACACACACACACACACACACACACACACACACACACACACACACTTACTACCCCTTTCTACGTTTGGTTTCAACCCTAGCTCCCTTGAAGAGCATCGAGGGCCAAAGAAAGCTCATGAAGGTATGCAAGGGCTAGTCTTCGTCTAGATTTGAGGTGCATACGGAATGCTTAAGTGTATCCTTTAAGTGAGTGCCTTTGACTTTTAAATGCACATTTGATTTCGACCTTTGTAGCCCGATAATGGCAAAAAATATGTAATGTCGAGTCAAAATTAGTGCCTACATAATGGTGACTATCGAGATTGAAAACGATGGTGAAAATACTTGAAAATTATTGTTTGAGATTGTATGTTGTATGAGTGGAGCTTGGCATCAGTTGGGTGCAATTTGGTCTTCAAACAACAATGAGACGTGCTCCCAAAGGAGGAGTAAAAATTGTGAGGGGGCTTAAAGTGCGTTAGTGTTGTAGGGACCATTGTGTTAAAAATGTGCCTAGGATTGGTCCACGTGAGTGAGAAAATGCGTTGGTGTAGATTGATTGTCGATCAGAGGTCACAGTGGAATCTCATTAGCAAAATAGTGCGAAAAGGGGCCCACATGGGGGTGCAAATTGATGAGTGTTATGGATGCCTAAATGGTGTGGTATTGAATGGAAAACATTCCCATAGCTCAATGGTTCTGTGTGTGAAGTTTTGGTAATTCAATCTGAGTCCAATTCGGGTCCCAAACAGATGAGTTATAGGGGGTTAATGGTCCTTTTTTGTGTTGGGGGGCTCGGGGGTTCCTTGGCCTTAAGTATGGGGTGAATGGCCCTAAACGCTAACTAAGGTCGACTAACTGAACTAGGGAAGTTAGGCTAACTGTGTAGTTATAGTAACTATCCTAACTAGCTACAGTTAGGCCACTAACTGGAGTACAATTAATCTAACCTAACTAGAACCTAACTAACCACTAACTAGAATCTATATAACCTAACCTATAATACTTAACCCAACCTAGGTTACCTAACCCTAGGTTAGGCTATGGTTAGGGTTAGTCTTTTTTCTTTTTTTCCCCTTTTTTTAAAAAATAAACAAAAAAAGGGGGGGGCGTTGTGCGGTAGCGGAGGGGGGTTGGAGATGCAAGAGCCAATTGTGCACGATGTCGCTGGGCCGTTGCTAGCCTTAAGGCAAGGGCTTAATAAGCCCTTCTTATCTTATCTCTTACTTCTCTTATCTCTTATCTCTTATATCTCTTACTATATATTAAGGAGAGTAGGAGGCAAAAGGTTGCCACATGTTGGATGGACAAGGAAGCCTTGGAGTTTGAGGGAGTGGGTTGGAGATTGCCAAGTGTCAAGAAGGAGCTAGGCGCTATGCCACTTGCTGCATGGAGGAGCTCAAGGAGGGCGGCAATTTGAAATTTGAATTATGCCCTTGCAACCGTCTCATTGAAGCTACCATGCAACGCCCTTCCACCTTTGCTACTCCTCTCCTTTCAAAATCTCCTTGGCGAGACACCATGACTACCTCCTCACCAAAACCCCCCTCACTCCCTTTCTTCCCTCGGCTTGATATATGGGTTTTCCATCTTCCATCTTGACCATGGAGTACCTGTGTGTTTTCATACAAGTCTCCTCCTCCCGGATTCCTTCCTCTTCACCTCCTCCTTGATCAGCGCCACATTTTTTCTGCCTAAATAGCGATGGCATCCTACAAGCTCTTTTTGCAACACTCTTTCTAGCTTGCTCTTTTGGTGAAAAATCATGGGCTCAAAGTTGGTTGGAGACCGCTCAACACTGGGGACTCTACATTGGAAGAGGTAGGGTTGATCGTAGTAGAGTCAGGCGCATCAATGCACTAAACATGAGGTCCATCACCAATGAAAGTATGTGATTTAGTGAGTAGTAGTGGAGGGGGATGATACAATGCTGAAGTTAGACTTCTTAAAGTTGTTGATAGCCAAAGGCGCATTCAGCCATATTATGTTCCTGAAGAAATCTGGGAGTTTTGATGAACTGGATGATCTCATTTGGAATACTTTCTTGAAGATACTCAAGAATGCGGAAGTTGCATTTGTGGTGATCATCACAGATGTAGACCAACAATGGTTGGTACTCGGTTGGTACTCCCAACAATTGAATTTAACAGTGTGCCCCGCCACCCACATCTTTGCCCATGCATCTTTGTTGCAGCTACTCAAATTTTTGCCAAGATGTCACAGTGGACGCAACGTTAGTTAGCAATGAGACTCTATTTAACGTATGGCATTTTATATTTTAGGAAGCATGCCATAAATGATAGCATCATTGTTTGAGTGTTTAGAGCTTGTAGCAAGCATGCAACATAAGTTGGGACGAGGGCATTGAGGCATGAGCCTTTCTTTCTAGGCCTTCCATCAACACAGAGTTCAATTTGGAGAAGTCCCGGCGGGGATATTCTTCATCAAAACAGTACATCTTGAACTTTCGATCAGGAAATGTACATCGTACAATCTTGACCAATATGCCTTAGATCTAGATCAAAATGCAAGGAAATGGAACACCAATTTTTTGGGACAAGAAGCATGTTGTACAATGGACAATACTACAACTCCAAAATTTCACATTACATATGTGTCATTGAGATATGCACAGACAAAGCATCGCACAACTCCAGTTGCTCATTTGCATGAGATGCAGTAAAGCTAACTAGAGATAGTAGATATCTACACGCAGAGCAGCACAGCAAGATCCGCATAATGATCACTTCAACTAAGACTCTAAAAGTCCACAATATAAGAGATCATGCTGCTATGATTTGTGGGTGGGTTTTCTAGACAATACATGCTGAGCCAATAGGAAAGAGTTTGTTTTGTTTATGAAGGCTGGTAGTTTAGCATGCAACTGTGTTGTAGGTTAGGCTTATTTTAATTAATTTTGTGGAAATGCTTGTGTTGGCAACATTTTTCCTTCCTCTAGACGATGAATTTCAGCCAGTTTTTTGGATTGGTAGAGATTTTAGCCTCACACCATTTGAATATGCTGCAAATATTTGTAGACATGAATGGAATGTCTTGCTTGCAAAGTGCAAGAAGTGTTCAACAAACTTCTAGCTTGAAATGCAGTCTCTTGGAATGCTCAAAATGCAACAATTTTGCATGTCGGAAGTAACTGGGAAGCATGCTTTGAGATAGTTCTCTAGAAGCATCTTGAAAAATGCTTGAGTGCAAATTTGGAGATCATTAAGGGAGATCTTATGCTTGAGTATTATTTGGGTCCAATATCCTTGTTCGCAAATGTTTCCTACCCGATTGGAGACATATCTATAACCACGATATCTTTCCTGCTAGAAAATTCATCCTGATCTGCAAAACAATAGATTTTTTTCCAAGAATCATTTGCAAGAAGCAAGCCAATGCAATTGAACCACACTACACGAGGGCCAATCCCATTGAAAACTAAGCTAATTCTCATATTTCTACTACAAAATTTGTGGCCCCAAAATATTATTGGGTGCCAAACACAAAATCTACTAGCAGCTAACCATAATCACTAAACATGAAAATCTGTCTACACTACACTAAGGCTCTTATAAGCCACTTAAAAATTTGGCTCCTTCCAAAATCGGGGTGCTATTCTCCTTAACTTGAGAAAAGAAAACCCCATCCCGATCCCTTCTTATAAAAAATAGATTATTCCACAATGCTTTGATGACTACAACTCAACATACCTACCACAACTTATAAATTAGATCACTTAGACCTCTTCTACCCCCCACATGGAAATTTGGAGTAAAATTTAAACCATTGTTTTGGACCCTTGGCATTTATGCAACTCACATGATTTATTTTTATGGGGGGACATCATCCACAAAAGGATTACAAAATAACTAAGGGAGATGCAGAGATCATGGTAGCTATTGTAGCTTGCAAGGCATCTAAGAAGATATCACAAGTGCAAGTCCCAATACAAAAGAAAATTTTTTGGTATGCACATGAGTTTAATGAGGAGTATGGGCTTAGTATGATTGGAATAGATCCAATGAAGATACGAATAGGTTCAAAAGACATTAGCCTTGTAGATTGGGAGTCTATATTGGCATGTACCAAATCGGTTTCTGGGCAAAAGAAAACAGATTCATATCATGTACGTGATGAGTGTGCCGAGAAGCTTGTGCGGCGTCACTATGAAGTCTATCAAGAGGGGCCACCTAATTACAAAATTGGGCTAGTTTTTGCAAAGTCCTTTGCCTAAGAGAAATGCAAGTCAGTGCATAGAGCTGAGGACATGCATCCTTTCACCATTGCATGGGTTCCATTTGTGGCGGAGAGTGAAATGAAACATGTTGAGGTCCAAGGGCATCTAGGTGCAAAGCACAAGAGGTGGGAAAAGAATATGAGATCTTTACATGGTGTGTTCCCTTCATCCAATGTAAAACCTATTGTTTCTACAACACTAGTGAAAAACATGTTTTATATGAGCCCAAAATTTCCTAAAAAATAGGAAGATGGCATTGTTGGAATGACAAGTGTAGCTGAGATTAGGTTGGGATGTCTGAAGTTGGCACTTGATGAGGAATGCTAGGTTCTTGAGGTTGCTAGCCAAGACTTGTATAGAGTAGAAGGCACGTGCATAGAGATGAATAGGATGGAAGCTGAACTATCCAGTCTTGGAGAGGATGCTGATTGAGAACAGTTGTTACAAATGTTGCAAAGATCGCATACCAAAGACGATGTACAGAGCACTTAATCTAATCTCTTAGGCATTCTACATGAGCTATATATCATGCAGTTTGCTATGTATAATATCTTTGATATATAGCATGTAATCTATTCTTTTGAGCATTCTTAATGAGCTATATTATATAGCTTATACTATGTGCTATACATTATTTCTATTATATATTGCTTTATTTCATCTTTCAAGCATATTGAATGAGCTATATAGCTCAAACTATGTGCTATGTACTTTATCTCTAGTATATACACTCACTCTATTCTCTCAGCCTACTAAATAAGCTTCATAGGTCATGCTATGTGCTATGTACAGTATCCCTACTCTATAGCACTCAATCTATTCTTCCAAGCATACTGTATGAGCTAAATAGCTCATACTATGTACTATGTACATTATCTCTAACATATGATAAGCAACCTATTCTTCCAAGCATATTGAATCAGCTATATAGTTCATGCTATGTGCTATGTATATCATCCCATGCTATATAGCACGCAATCTATTCTTCCAAACATAATGTAGCTATAAGCTCATCTTGTGTGCTATGTACATTATCCATGCTATATAGCACTCAATCTATTCTCTCAGCCTCTACCAAATAAGCTGCATAGGTCATGTTATGTGCTATGTACATTATCCCTGCTCTATAGCACTCAATCTATTCTTCCAAGCATATTGTATCAGCTATATAGCTCATACTATGTACTATATACATTATCTGCTATATAATAAGTAGTCTATTCTTCCAAGCATACTGAATCAGCTATATAGCTCATGCTATGTCTATGTACATCATACCATGCTATATAGCACACAATCTATTCTTCCAAACAAAATGTAGTAAACTCAAACTCTGTGCTATATAGTTGATCCCATGCTTGGAATAGCACAAACAGTGAGCTATATAGCATGCATAGCTCCACATAGCATATATATTGAAACTGTGTGCTATTTAGTTGATTTTGTGCTTGGAATAGCACAAACAGTGAGCTACATAGCATGCATAGTTCCACATTTTTCTCTGTGTGCTACATAGCATATTCCATTACCCACTGTCCTAAAGTCTTTGTCTCTTCTTCACTATGCTGGGCATCTTCATCTTTTTCTCCTCATTTGCCCTATTGTATATAGTCCCAATCCTCATGGCACATGAAAAGAAACCCCAATCTAGCCACAATGGCAAATTGCATGTGTTGTGTGCTAGCCTTTTATGAAATTGTAGATCTTTCCAAGTACACTTCAACATCTAGTCGAACAAGATCAAGAGGAAGAGAGGATTACAAAGAATATTACTATATCCTAAGTGTACAGGAGATCCATAATCTCATGGAAGCATGTGTTGTGTGCTAGCCTTTGATGAAATTATAAATCTTTCCATGTACACTTTGGTAGCTAGTGGAACAAGATCAAGAGGAATAGAGGATTACAAAGAATAATACGATCTCCTAAGTGTATAGGATATTTATAATTTCATGGAAGCCTATGATGAAATTATAGATCTTTCCAAGTATACTTTGGTAGACTAGTGGAACAAGATGAAGAGGAAGAGAGGATTACAAAGAATATTACTATCTCCTAAGTGTATGGGAGATATCTAGAATTTCATGATGGAAGGCTATATAGTGGGTTTCTTTTCATGTGCTGAAGATGTGGATTGCCATATCCTACTTAATGCTAGTTAGGACCTAAAGTATGATGCCAGAGACTTACACAAATAATGTTTTATAGTGCGTACATGTTGTGCCCGATGTTTGTGTATTGAAATTGTCTACTATGTTGTTGTAGTGTGCCACATAACATACACAGTTTTCTCTTTTCTTGTCCATGCAGACAAACTTCTTCAGAGCATTCAAAGTTGCATATCCAAGTATTTGTATAGGGCTCAAGTCCTTTGAGAAGCTAAAACCTTACTTTGTACGCAAGCTTAAGGATAAAAACACATGTTGCTATGTATATCACATTCAAATGATATACTTGAAGGAAGCTCTTAACTGTGTTCACACAACTGCATTTGGTTTACATGGAGTGTCATGTTCTTGTCTTTGAAGTATATGTCTTTCATCAGTAGGAGTAGGCAAATGTGGTGCAAAGGAGCATGCCTTTAGTGGGGTCACACAATTGTGGGAATCTTGTGTTTGGAAAGGCAAAGACTCAACATTCCATAATTATGAGTGCCTCATGGGAGATTGTGAAAGGTGTGGTGTACAAAAACTTGCAATTAGCCCAAATGAAAGAGCACATGAGCGAAAATACGTGATGGTTTAGGTGTTTGAGGATGTCAATGCTGGGCTGAACAAGAAAGGGGAAAAAAAAGCGCAAAGTTTTATTAGTCAAGGAGATGCCAGTCAATGTCATGTTCTCCATGTTAGAAACACACCACCACTTTCATTAGATACAACTTCATATACAAATGGAAGATAAACCAGTTTAGGGAGCGTTTGAAGAATTTCCCTTCAAATGTCATTGTGTCAGTTATAGATTTTGTAGAGAATTATATTCAAAGTCCAAAATGAAATTCAATCCATGCATTGGCATTAAGATCAGTGTACAATCCTTGTTCATAATACTTATCACCACAACTTTGTGGATGACAAAATTATCAAGGAGTTTCATTTCTACATTTTTTATGATAAAATGCACAAGACTCCTTCTGTACAACATTGCCTCTTGCTTCACTACAAGTGGCTTGAAGGACAAGGGGTATAATTCAAGAGGCATTGGGTGTGGTCCGATGGAGCAGCATTTTAGTTTAAGGTAGCAAGTCCCATTTACTTTGTTGCTAGATTCTTTGCAATGACCAATCTTGCGATGACTTGGAACTTCTTTGGGTTAGGCCATGGCAAATGAGAACACGATGGTGCAGGTGCAGTGATTAAAAGGACCCTTACACATGAGCATCTCCTTAGTAGCTCAAGACTTATGGTGTGGTATTGAAGCAAGCAACTGACGTAGTGCATTTTCTAACAAATTCATTGAGTACTACTGCATCTACTAGTTCCAAGCATAAGGAAGGACCATCCAAAAGAGTGTTTTGGGAGATCAAGTTGGGTGAAGTGGATAGAGCCAAGACATGGGGTTGTGCAAGGGTAGAGGGGTCTCCAGGATTGCATAGCATTCAAGGATTTTGCAAACATGATGCAACACAATTCAAGAAAAGGGAATTGTCTTGCTATTGCCATGCATGCATGTACAAAAGGTGGAGAACGTGTGAGAACAAGTCCTATGTTCAAGCTTGGGCGTCGGGCATTCTTTCTCTGATTGATGAGGTTTCAAGTGAAGAAAATGTAGTTGAAGAACCTATCTATGAGGGCTATGCAAACTTGCTAAGTGATCTACTTATAGAGGGAGACAATTTTGCAGTGAATGCTGAGGAGAGAAACGATGAGGGTGTGGACTTCTTCATTTTGAAATGGCGCCATGCAAAGCAAAGAGGTGGGAAAGTGGTTGCAGAGACAAGTGGGGCACTAAGCATGGCAAGGGCTCACACTATTACTAGATGGTACTATGAACAACACAGTGACCACCATCAATATTGTTTGCTCAAAAACAAGCCAGTCGCCATTATCTTTTCTCATCTTGTTAGAGCCATGAAATTAGACATGGAATTGGTGGATTCCAAAAGTAACATCTCACAGATACACAAATCAATCTACAATGCATTACCCTACGAGGCCTAAATGTGAGCTGAATGTGACCTGTGAACTCCGAAACATTTCATCAACCTTTTCAGTAACAACCAATTCAAACCTTTTTTTTGTGCATGGTTCATAGGGTTGTGCAAAATACTATCAAAAGATGATCTGTTGTGTTTTATTTTAGGCCTATTTTGTTCTACTATTATGTTCCATCTCTTCTACTCAATGCACAAACAGCTTTAAAAAATAAGAGAGTTAGTGTAAAGTTAAACCAACAATGTTGTCATCCTCCAATTTCATTGCTCTTATTTTTTGAAGACAACCATCCACACAATAGCCCTAAACTTATCTTAGTCTACATGATCATAAGGTCAATCAACATGAACATGAGAATTACTCCCAAAGTCGAGTAAAATAGCAGAGTCTACAACTCAGCACATGGATATCCTTAAAGGAAAAATACCAACCAATCCCACTATTGCAACCAAAATTTTTGGGCTTCTTATATTTGACTATGGTTTCAACATGTTTGGGCACAAAGGAAGAAAGTGTTTTAATCGTGGTGCAACATAATCATTATATCAAATAGTGAAATAGGGTGCAACCAAATCAGGGCTATATGGCACATATACTAATTGATTTGTTGCTATATAGTTGATCTATTGACAAATAGTAATCAATTTTGTGCTATATGGTAGGTGACAATAACTGATTCAGTGTTATCTAGCAGATATACTAACTATTTTGGTGCCATATAGATGATCTATTGATAGAAAGTAACCGATTTAGTGCTATAAAGCACACACAGTAACTTTTATCCATGTGAAAGAGAATTCATACAACTGCATAACATTAAGATAGAACTTGTGGATTGCAATCTGCTTTATAGCATAGACAAACATCTGAAAATAACAATTGAATATATGTTTAAATACAAAAAAGTATATGGTAGGTACATTAGTCTTACAAAAGCTCCAGCTCCTTCACAATATAGTTTTTATGTACAAGACTAATGACGAGAGTGCCCCTCATGTTGTCTACTCACAAAATGGTGGTAATATTGCTATGTGGGCATGGATACCTCATCCTTTGGATTACTTAGCTTGTTCATTTTACAACAAATTCTGCAGTCATGTGCACTGTTCCACATAGCTAGCCAGTATAACAATGTTTTTTTGAGATGAAATGGATCCTATTGATTGTCCTCAGGATCAAAAATCTCAAGACAAATGCATACATTCGGGTCATTCAAGATGGACTTGTACTGCATGTCGTGAACAAGCAATGTGTTGTCAGGGTTGAATTCAATATAGAACCTTCAAATGTATTCAAGATTCTTGAAGAAAATGGATTTTTGCTAGTAACTTGTAGGAACCCCAGGCACAACCACAAACTAAAATGGTGTCTCTATGCATTCATCTTCGCCTAGCTTTGCTAGCAAAGAATTCCTTCTCTTGCAGAGGTTAGGAAACGCCTGTTGCATTGTATTTTCCATATTGTGGTAGGTGCAGATACTCCAAAGAATTAAGCTAAACATATTTGAACATGCCTTAAGGAATCATTTAGCATCCTTTTGCACCACAACAACCTCATTTGTCTTATCCCGTAGCACTTTGAAATTATGAGGATGCTCAATATTGGGGTAGCATGTCCCCCTATAAATCCTGTATCTCTTTAGCAATACTCCATTCATGTCCAAAACCAATAGTTTTGTTTTTATACCCTCAAAGACATGTATTGTTTGTGGCATAACCCTTATTGGTTCTACATGATAGAGTACATGCTATTCAAGCCTCCACAATAACAACCTGTTATGCCTTGCCCTGCCTTGTGCATCATGTTCATTCTCAACATCAGCTGTTGAATCATTCTGTACATCAGCAGGGTTTGCTTTTGCATCAGCCTGTGCATCTTTAACAATATAAGCCAGTAAATCCTTTTGTGCATCTAGCAGGGTGCGCTTTTGCATTAGCAGGGTATGATTTTGCATCAGCCTATGCATCTTTCTCAATTTCAGCTTTGTGTACCGTTGCATCATCTTGTGCATCCTTCTGAACATCAGCATTATACGCTTCTGCGTCAACATGCGCATCCTTTTGAAAATCAACCTTAGCTTCTACATCATCCTTTGCATCCTCTTCAACATGAGCATTGTGTGGCGATGCATCAGTGTGTGTGCATCCTTCTGAGCATCAACTGTGAATGCTTTTATATCACATAATATCTTTGCTAATGCATCGAAATTTGCACCAAGCATTGAGTCTATCATCTCATCCTGTGTTTCTTCAACCTCATTAACCTACCCTAAAGTTTCTACATAATTAGAAGACCCTCTTGTGCCTTGTCAACTTGGAAGGACCTTTTCTCATCAGGATACCCTTCATCATTATTTGTGTCCCCATCCTCTTTAATAGTATGCTTCCTTCCTTTCTTTTCTCTTTCTGCCGCATGATCTTTTCTTGCGTGTGAATAATCATTCAGATCATTTGCATTGTGCACAATAATTGCATGCACATTGGATTTTTGGGCAACACATAACTTGCCTTAAATATTATTGAAACACATCAAACAAGACAAACATGGAGAGGATGGAACACTTGGTGGATCATGATTCACCAAGCATGGCACATCTTTATTATATTGCAAAAAACTCTTGCAAGCTACATTGTTGGCATGCTCATCTAACTAACTTGCAAATAACTACTCACATACAATGTATTCCATGTCATGGAAGTTCATTACACTTCAATGACATACCATTTCCCTGAGCTCTATGCTTCAAGGGTATTTTTTGTGTGAAGTGAGATAATGTAATGTCATCATTAGTGACATCTAGTGGTCCAATGGGAGCCTCCTCAAGCTCCTCAACATCCAGTGCCCGCCCTCTTGATCCTGCCAACTCGTCATCACCTCCATCTTCTTGTAACAATTTTGTCTCCTTCATTCTTCTAGTCACTACCCTTCTAGCCTCCGCTCCGGCTTTAGGGTATTGTAATGCTTGCTTTCTTCTTTTTTATTTGTCCAAGCCTACAAGTCCATTAAGCAACTAATACCACGATCCTCAAAGTAGGATGAACAATGGATTAAATTACAAATGTTAAGGATTCATACCTTCAACTTGTGCCCAGGCTCCTCCACATCTTGTGCCTACCCTCCTGATCCATCCAACAAGAATTGATTTGGATCTCTCAAAAATGGGCTCCCTATATGCACTATGTACACATGTACCAATCTCTATTGCTACATGACCTAGGGCACCAACTCAATATGATTTATGCTACTACCCTCATCCAAAATCTAAGTTGTGGGGGGACAAGGTCCTTATAGAATATCCATGGACTTCTTTAAAGAATTTCAAATCTGCAAGGGAAAAATATGAAATTCTCATGGCCCCCCTCCTATAAAATATAAAGTATATACCTTGAAAAATATGCAAGATTTTAAGATTTATACATATTTTTCATAATATGTGAGGCCCAAGGGGGGGGGGGGAACAAAAAATACACTAAAAATATGAAAACCCATGTCCTTTAAATTTAGTGTAACTTTTTCATGTGTTACCTAAATTTCATGTTGTAAAGACATATTTGAAGCTCTTTTAGTGTACAACACAACCATGCTAATTTGACTAATTTCTACTCATGGCATATTGTTAAATTCATCTCATACTCAAGATTCTGATAGGTATTCTTACTAAAGGGAGTTGGCGCCCAAGGCTACATGAGCAAAGCAAATAAAGTGGTACATGTGACAGCATTGTAATCCAAACACCTCAAATGACTGAGTCCCAAAAGGGAAGCTACGGGCTGAGCAGTGGTATAGTCATCAGCCTTCAAAAGCAAACCACCCACACCATCAACAACCAGTGGATGTGGACGAATAACAATGGGGGGCCTAGACTCCAACCCTAGACTTTGATTGTAAGCAAAAATCCCTGTGGGCCTGTGCGCCTCAATCATCCTTTCTATTTCTAAAACTGAAACCTGTGAATATATACAAAATATCAAAACTTTCCAAAACCTCCAAACATCTGTATTTTAACCAACCTTGTGCAATGATACTTAGGTGCATCTCATAAAAAAATATGAGCTATGTAGCATACAAAAAGCACATGATATGTGTTATGATATATAGCTCATTCAGCATGCTTGAAATATTATACTAAGTGCTATATAATAGAGATAATGTACATCACACGAGCTATATAGCTCATTTAGTAGGCTTGAAAGAATAGAATGAGTGCTATATAGCATAGATAATGTACATAGCACACAATATGAGCTATATAGCTCTTACATTATGTTTGGAAGAATAGATTGAGTGCTATATAGCATGGGATAATGTATATGGGATAATGTATATAGCACATAGCATGAGCTATATAGCTCATTTAGCATGCTTGAAATATTAGATTAAGTACTATATAGCAGAGATAATGTACAACACATGCACTATATAGCTCATTCAGTAGGCTTGAAAGAATAGATTGAGTGCTATATAGCATAGATAATGTACATAGCACACTATATGAGCTATATAGCTACATTATGTTTGTAAGAATAGATTGCATGCTATATAGCATGGGATAAATGTACATAGCACATAGCATGAGCTATATAGCTCATTCACTATACTTGGAAGTAATAGTATACATAATACACAATATAAGCTATATAGTTCATACAATATGCTCAGAAGAAGAGATTGAACTCTATAGAGCAAGGATAATGTACATAGCACATGGCATGACCTATGTAGCTTATTCGATAGGCTGAGAGAATATATTGAGTGCTATATAGCATAGAAAATGTACATAGCATGCAAGATGAGCTATATAGTCATGGCACACCATGAATGCTATATATCACATTGTGTGTGCTATACAACCAACAGAATATGCTATGTAGTACACATACATAGATGTGGAAGTATGAATGCTATATATACTTCAGTGTTTGTGCTATTCCAAGCATGGGATCAACTATATAGCTCACAGTTTGAGTATATATACTTGTGGGCACACCATGAATGATATATAGCACATTGAGTGTGCTATACACCCCACAGAATGTGCTATGTAGCTATATAGTAGATAGTTTGAGTATACATAGTTGTGTCACACAATATATACTATATAGCACATTGTGTGCTATACAGCCCACATAATGTGCTATGTAGCACATAGACAAAGATGTGAAACTTTGCATGCTATATAGCTTACTATTTCTTCTATTCAACTCACAGAATTAGCTATATAGCACATAGTTTGAGTATACATAGTTGTGACACACCAAGTATACTATATAGCACATTGTGTGTGCTAATATAGCCCACAGAATATGCTATGTAGTACATAGACAAAGATGTAGAACTTTGCATTCTATATAGCTCACTATTTGTGCTATTCAAACCATAGTAGCAACTATATAGCTAGTTTGAGTATACATAGTCATGGCACACCAAGTATTCTATATAGCAAATTGTGTGTGCTATACAGCCCACATATATGCTATATGGTACACAGACAAAGATATGGAGCTCTTCATGCCATATAGCTCAAACAGTGAGCTATTCAAACCATAGAATCGGCTATATAGGGCATAGTTTTAATAGTATACATAGTCATGGCACACTAGGTCTGCTATATAGCACATTGTGTGAGCTATACCCACCACAGAATATGCTATCTAGCACATAGAAAAAGATGTGGAACTTTGCATTCTATATAACTCACTGGTTGTGCTATTCAAACCACCGTAGCAACTATATAGCACATAGCTTGAGTAAACATAGTCATGGCACACTAGGTATTCTATATAGCAAATTGTTTAGTCTATACAGCCCACAGAATATGCTATGTAGCACATAGACAAAGATGTAGAACTTTTCATGCCATATAGCTCAAATAGTGAGCTATTCAAACCACAGAATCAGTTATATAGCACACAATTTTAATAGTATACATAGTCATGGCACACCAAGTTTGCTATATAGCACATTGTGTGTGCTATACACCCCACATAATATGCTATGTAGTACATAAACAAAGATGTGGGACTTTGCATTCTACATAGCTCACTGTTTGTGCTATTCAAACCATAGTAGCAACTATATAGCATATAGTTTGAGTATACATAGTTGTGGCACACTGTGTATGCTATATAGCAAATTGTGTGCTATATAGCCCACAAAATATGCAATGTAGTACACAGACAAAGCTGTGGAACTTTTCATGCCATATAGCTCAAACAGTGAGCTATTCATACCACAAAATCAGCTATATAGCACATAGTTTTCATAGTATACATAGTCGTGGCACACCAGGTCTTCTATATAGCACATTCTATGTGCTATACACCTCACAGAATATGTTATGTAGCACATGTGGAACTTTGCATGCTATATAGCTCACTATTTATGCTATTCAAACCATAGTAAATTGTGTGTGCTATACAGCCCACATAATATGCTATGTAGCACTTAAACAAATATGTGGAACTTTTCATGCCATATAGCTCAAATAGTGAGCTATTCAAACCCTGGAATTGTGGCTATATATCACACAGTTTTATTAGTATACATAGTCGTGGCACACCAGGATTGCTATATAGCACATTGTGTGCTATACACCTCACAAAATATGCTATGTAGCACATGGACAAAGATGTGAAACTTTGCATGCTATATAACTCATTGTTTGTGCTATTCAAACCACAATACAACTATATAGCACATAGTTTGAGTATACATAGTCGTGGCACACGAGGTGTTCTATATAGCAAATTGTGTGTCCTATACAAGCCGTAGAATATGCTATGTATCACACAGACAAAGCTGTGGAACTTTTCATGCCATAGAGTGCAAATAATGAGCTATTCAAACCATAAAATCAGCTATATAGCACACAGTTTTAGTAGTATACGTAGTCGTGGCACACTAGGTCTACTATATAGCACATTGTATGTGCTATACACCCAATAAAATATGCTATGTAGCACACTGTTTGAGTGTACTCATAGATGTGGAACTATGTATGCTATATAGTAAACTGTTTGTGCTATTTAAACAACAAAAACAACTATAAAGCAGACGATTTCATTACTCATAAACATGGCTTATAGCACACCATGTATAATGTTTGGCATATAGCACACCTATGTGCCTCATGTTGTCTGTTCTATGAATAGCACACTAATTGTATAGTGCCCTAGTATGCTAAACAACACATTATGCATGCTATGTGGTAGATTGTGCATGCTATGAAGTATTTATTTAGAACCCATTTTATTGCTATGTAGTAGACCTATATACATGCTATCCGTATAACACATTAATGCACCATTTCTTCCCAAGAAGCACTTTAAAAATTGCTATAGAGCACACAGCCACAATTCACAGCAAACAGTATGTATAGAAACCAATCTTACCGTGAAATCATCAAGGAAATGTATTGGGTGCTTCTCATATTCATTTTTTGCAATTCGATGACGGTAAATCTCCTTCTTGTTTGGTGTCACCCTTGTTTGTCTTGTCCAAAATTTGACGACGAGTTCCCTTACTTCAAAGCTCAACATTGTTTGTTTGAAAAGATCAAAAGACAACTTTCTTCCATCTCATCATTTGAAAACCTGTTAAGTGGTGAGTATAAATTCCTAAGGTGTATGTTCAGCACTCTTGAAGCTCTTGGAATAGAAATTTCATCCTCATTTAATGATGCTACTACCATGGTTTGCATGCTTCACTTCACAAAAAATCCAGTCCCCATTTCTAAAATAGTTCTAGTGGGAGTACTGGATACAAAGGCACGCAGTCTGCATCTCTAGATTTTCCATCCCTCTGACAGTACTAGCACTTTGTTTCAAGACTGTGCAAATCTTTGATTATTGTCAGCCATCAAAGCCATCCCTGAAAAATCTTTTGTGCTATTGTTTCATCGAAAAAATGACCTCATGATGCTCCTTGGTTAGCTTCTTATAACATAGCCTGCAACTTGTGTTTTGGGACACAGTGTCGGATGATTTGATTGATTCGGTGCCAATACAATGCTCTTGTGATTATCATGAATGGTTTCCTTCAGAGTGCCAATCGACGTCTTTGATCCTTTGTAAGTGTTTTTGGGAATACTCCATCCATGAGTAGCTATAGCATTTTATCATACTAGTGCATTGTGCGCATAGCCTGTAACAAAAACAGTGATGCATTCAGCAAATCATCCGAAAGTCCTCCCATCAAACTTTCTCCTATCTCCGGTCTACTCAAATGATCCACCATAAGATGCTTCCTTTTGAGAGTGTGCAATACTGTGTATTAGAATTATTGCAACAATAATATACAGTGAGCCAATATCTTGATGATTGGGGCTTATTCATTAGATATAGCAAGGCTTGATGATCCACATGAAATACTACATGATTACCTATAAGGTGATGATGAAATTTTTACAGTGCATAAATCCTATTCTCTTTCGGTGTGACTATGTCATTCCATTCTGTTGGTGTGACAAAGTTCATCTTGCATAACAAATTGGCTGGAACCATTCGAACTTGTGTGTATGCATCTCGTCTACATCAGAACTACTCTAATCGCAATGTCAAATGTGTCCACAAACAGATGGAACTCCAAACGCCGGTGGTGGGATCAGAATGGGTGCTACGACAAACATCATTATTTTTTCTTGTTAATTTCATCAAGGTTTAACAAACATAGGAAAGGTACTGCAAAAATCTATTGTGCCACTTGACTTGCCCTTTCCTCAAGTTGATTGCCATAAATTATATGCCCCAACAGGACTTCTCTTTGGACTGCAAAAGCACATTTTATTATATTTAGGCTGATGAGTGAAGATTTCCTGACTGTTGCCACTTCTCCATGGCATTCACAGGATGTGCAGGGTGTGCATGGTTTCAAGGATTTTGGTCTATATTTAGGTTTTCACCACATGGGAATGCCACTTGTTTCAATGTCTTTTCCACTATATCATCGACAATATTATCAATGCTTATTACATCATTGTTTCTCCTTCATGTTTTCACCACATGAATTTAAACGTTTTTAATGCATGTCCATTGTATAATCAAGTATACCATCCATGCAGATGCCATCACGGTTTGCAATGCTTTAGAGATGAGGTTGTGTGAGAGCTTGATGGGCTTCAACTTTGTGATTGATACAAGCTTGAATTGTGTAATAGATTTTAGTAAAGGACTTGATGTACCGAGGACACATCCTAAAGTTTGGTTGGCATGGGAGAATTTTTGTTTGCCCCTTGATTCATAGGATTGTAGCACCATTCCTTTAAATTACTCGAAGGCCTCTTATGAATGACCTTAGAATGTCGAATCCCCTCTCATAGATTTGCATAGTAGCTTTCTTTAAGTGGATATTTGTGGGATTGTGCAAGCTTGTAGTATCCTCATCCAAGTGTTATACCTCATTATGGTATGATTACATCGAGTCCCTTGTCACGATTATCATGGAATTTTGTGCGAAAGTGACTCAATCGGGCATTGAAGACTATTACACCTTATGAAGCATGGAAAGGCAGGAAGCCTTCACTTTCACACATGAGAGTTTTTGGGTCTCTTGCATATGTTCATCTACCATCTCAGCTGAGACATAAGCTTGATGACAAGGCAATCAAATGCATATTTATTGGTTACAGCCTGGAGAGCAGAGGATATCGGTTATATCAACCAAATACTACAAGATTATTGTCAGTAGAGATGTAATCTTTGCTGAACATTCAGCTTCTCCTCTTGTGGACTGCAAAGCAAAGCCAAATGTTGACATGTTTGATGCCTTTGAATCTTGGTTATCTCTGCCATCATCAGAAGAGGATTTTGACCAGCAACATGAGCCTCCTGCAAGCCCTCCACTAAGCAATAATCAACCACAACCTCATGTTGATTTGCAGGTTTCTCTTCCGGCACAAAATGATCCCACTAATGATGCAATCATTGAAGAAAGAGCTGTCAATAGACAGCAAAGCCAAGTTCCCAGATGGCTTCTTGATACATTGAGGGACAGCAAACAAGATCAATCTTTTGCTGCCTGGACAAGATCAGGGAACAAACAACATGGTCACTTTCTTGAGTTTGCACTCCTTGCTACAGCTTGCAATGAAGAGCCTCTGTGCCGTAAAGATGCTTTTGATAGCAAAGAGTGGATGGATGCAATGAGAGCTGAGTTACAATCTATTGCCGAAAATGACACATGGAAATTAGTAGATCTCCCTCTCGGCAAGCATGCCATTGGAACGCGGTGGGTCTACAAATTAAAAAGGAAATATGATGGCAGCATAGATCGATACAAAGCCCGTCTTGTTGCAAAAGGGTATGCCCAACAACAAGGCATTTACTTTGAGGAGACATTTGCTCCCACATCTAGGATTACTACCATTAGATGTGTCATTGCCATTGCAGCCCATCATCATTGGCAAGTGCACCAACTTGACAACAAGACTGCTTTCTTCAACGGGATCTGCAGGAAGAAGTCTATGTCACACAACCTCCTGGCTTTGAGGTTGTTAATTCTGAAAATAAGGTATGCCGGCTTAGAAAATCCCTTTATAGTTTGAAGCAGGCACCCAGGGCATGGTATGCTAAAATTCATGCACACTTACTATCCCTTGGTTTTCAGAATAGTCTCACACAACCCACTCTTTATGTCCGTGGGAGTGGATCTGATTTTTTAGTGCTTGGATGATATGCTCATCACGGGCCCAGATACTCAGCAAATTGCAACTTTCAAGGCTGCTTTGCATCAAATTTTTGACATGTCAGGCATGGGACGGCTCCATTATTATTTGGGCATTCAGTTTGCTCGTGTTGAGGGGGGTATCATGATGTCTCAATCCAAGTATATCGGGCAGCTCCTTGATCGTTTTCAGTTTGAGGATTGCAAGCCAATCTCTACTCCAGTGGACCCTGGCTTCAAATTCTCAACTCATGATGGAAGCCCACCATGTGATATCACTCTTTATCAGCAGGCTGTTGGATGCCTTATTTATTTATGTCACACCAGACTTGACTTGCAATATGCAGTATCTCAGCTCAGCAGATTCATGCACATGCCCAGTTCATAGCATTGACAGGCAGTGAAGAGAGTCTTCAGATATCTCAGAGGCACTCACGATTTAGCCCTCTTCTATGGTGATCAGGGTTCACTTACCATGCATGCTTACACGGATAGTGATTGGGCAAGATGTTCCGACACCAGAGTGTCACATACTGGCAATTATTTTTTGCTTGGCAATTCATGTATCTCTTGGCTCATCAAGAAGCAACCAACAGTTACCACGTCTAGCTGTGAGGCTGAGTACAGGGCAGCTTTAACCACTACAATAGAGTGTTTGGCTTCGACAATTACTTACAGATCTTGGTATTTGCCAGACATCCTCCACTATTGTCTATACTGACAGCCAGCGTGCTTTGGCCATTGTGCTTAACCCAGTGTTTCATACGCATACCTAGCATATTGACGTTCACTATCATTACGTTCGGGAGCGGTTGTCAGCAAGAGACATAGAGTTGTCCTATCTTCCCATAGAGAACAACATAGCATATATGTTTACAAAGGCACTTCCTCGTCCCAAGTTCAAAGTCTTCCGACAGGCTTTACACTTGGTTCCCTTTGTTACATGATCTGGCATCCCTTGTACATTCATAGGTGGCTATATCCTTTTGGATAAACATGTGCCACCATGACCAAAAAATAACATAGTACTTCAGCCCATCCCATGGAGGGGGGTTTGTAGGCCATCTTTTGGTGGTTCTAGTGATGCATACGCCATGGTATGTGCCTTGTAGGCATAAATGTAGGCACTTGTAGTGTTAGTGCCTTTTAGGCCACATAGGATACTTAGTCCTATGTGACATCTAGGACACTTAGTCCTAGTTCTAGGTACAAGTACCTTGTACTCCTATTTTTCATTATCCTAGTTTTGACGGCTAAGACTCGTGCGACTCTTTGCTACCTGCACTCTCTCTCTCTTTCATTTGATCCTACACGTCGGCCTCAGTAGGATGCCGAAAAACCAATCCTTTGTCAGTAAATCCTGGCAATGCAGCTAAAAGCATTGCCTCTAAAGGCTCCCTATCTTCGTGTGAATCGTGCCCTAGCTACATGTGTCACCATAAAAGTGATCCTGTGAGACTACTCCCAAGTACATGTAAGCTGCACTATCTCCACTGGCTCACCCCAGTAAGTGAAGCTATGTCGGTGGAACGCTGTGCGTGAGGTGTTGAAGATCATAACGTTGGTCTTCCCAATGTACTGTCAACTCTCTCTCTCTCTGTGAAACGCCTCTCAGGCCTCAAAATGTCTCTACAATCCCTTTACTCAAGATGATATGAGGACTATGTCATCCTGCATATAACAATATCTTTATAGGGCATGAAACAAATGAAATATAAAATAGCATTCACTTAGCAAGCAAAGCAACACTCCCATTCTCATCTGGCAGCTTTGTTTCCAGAGTAAGCAAGCCAAATGCTTAGTAAGATTCAAACTAAGCAAAAAATGAAAAAGAAAAAGAAAGGGAAAAACAGGAAGGAAGCAAGTTAGTCAGATCTACTTTAAGGTAATTCAACGCAACAAAAACTTTCAGTAGATGACCAAAAGGTTGATATCAAAAGATTACGAGTATAGGACCTAAGACAAAGAAACTGGCCTTTGAAGATCACCCAATCAGAGATGTGCGCGACAGGGATGAGATCGACCCCATCGTTATAGAAGCACACAATGTAGTAGCAGGAGATCACTACACTGCTTTTATTGGGAGAGAATAAAAAGGCAGGTATGCTATGCTAATGCCCACTATGTGTCTATTGTACTCGAAAGCTGAAACTCTCTGCTTAGAAAATTGTACACTTGTCTTAAATTTCCTCGAGAAGGCCTCGCGTTTGGTACAAAATTACAAAGATAGACAAGACGCTGACGGACGTCCCACTTTGACACAGCAGCCTTTGCAAAGTTGCACCCATTGTCAAAGATCCCTGATGAAAAATCAAACACAAGGCATTAATTGTCCAGCCAGCCCATCGCCAGTGCCAAACAGAATTCAAGCTCACCCACTTCTGCATTCTGTATGAAAACAATATGGAATTGTAGAAACATTGGAGACAGCTTGATAACCAAGGATAACTTACCTCTTCCATCAAAGGTAGCGAGAAGGATTGCCAAGCACACACAGACACTGAGGTCTTCTCCTGTCAGAGACATTGATTCAAACTTATACAGTTTCCATAACATCACTTTCTCACATATCCACGAAGTGCATGCATATCACCAGTTGACAGAAGTATTGCCAAGACCATGTTCCAGAAAAGACAAAGCATTCCAGAAATGACAAGAACTAGACATGCATTCCGACTGCTTCCCAATTTACTTTCAGGAATATCTCTTATTAACTCTTTTTTGTAAATGCATTTTTTCAAGGCTAGAACAAGTATTTCTTCAACCCACTGCACCCAAAAACTGCCTAACCTCCACACATCAAACATTATACATCCTATCCTGACAGAAAATAAGGTGCTTGCACCCTTGTTTGAGCCATTCCAAGTGTTTCACTTTACTTTCGGGAATAGCTCTTCTTAACTTTTTTTTTAATGAATGCATTTTTTCAAGGCTAAAACAAGTATTTCTCCAACCCACTGCGCCAAAACGGACTAACCTCCACCCATCAAACATTTCAAACATTATACATACCATCCTGACAGAAAATAAGTAGCTTGCGCCCTTGTTTGAGCCTCTCTCTTGCAAATGCAACTGCTACGGAGAGGTTATTCTGCAATAAGAAGCGATCATGCTTTGAATTCTGCAGGGAAGACAATTTTTCCAAGCTAATTTAGAAACGCTGACAGTAGATATCATGTATAAATGCAAGAAACAGGAAATTATTCGAAACTTGAGCTAAGAGGCACCATTCTGACAATTTCCTCCTATGGATGCATTTTTAGATGTCAGCTCTTGTATTTCATGTAAGCAGATTCTACAACGCACGAACATTTCATAGACAAGCTATCTTGTACAAGAAAAGCCTGCAATTGTGGGTCTAGTTTGTCTGGCCCATTACGTCATTGGAAAAGAGATGCAACAAGAAAGAAAGTCTTTCCACAGTCAATACTACATAATCCATGGGCACTAGCCATTTGGAGAGAAATGAAGAAAATGTAGCACGTACAACCACTACAGTGAAAACTTCTCCGAATTCGAAGACGGTTCCCACCGGGGCAGGTTAGAAGCGAACGGCGACCCAAGCCAGCCACACAAATTCACATGGGCCGAGCCCCTTCCTGCACCCACTTGATATTCTACCTGCTGCTATTCCCCTCCCTAGCCCCCATCTCCGCACCAACACAGGGCGAGAAAGTTTGACAATTGCTACAAAATTTTGGCGGTGGACATAGAGACCCTGTTGCCCACACATATGTACCAGCCACCGGCTCGGGCTATTCCCTTGGATTACCTTCTGCCCGAGGTTAGTTTATACGAACAGCAAATTTGATTTGGGAGTCAAAGCCAAAATCAAGCGGGAACAAGGAATGCTACTAGGCTGAGAGTCAAGTTATCATGGAGCACATCATGGCTCTGCCCAAGCACACTGCACAGACCCTCCCCATTTACTTCACTCGCCTCCTCCATTGTGTCAAGCAACTCCTCGTTGCCATCGCCATCACAGAGGCCACATCACTGTGGCTGTATCTTTTGGAAATCTTCTGGAGCCCCATTGCCAAATGGACCAAGCCACAAGCAGCCTACAAGTGCCTCAAATACAAGTTTTCTCACCTCGGTATCATTGATCCTGATGTCGTGCATGTTATCGAGCGATGGAAGGAAGAGTGGCAGCTCTTCCTTGACGAGGTTCCCATAGGCATCAACACCTTGTATCCGAGGCCCACCCAAGGAAGCCTCCAATGACACAGAACCAATCGTATTGTATGCTTTACGGGACCCCAATGAGGCGCCTTGAGGCTTCCTCTTCTCCACATGCCACAATTGTAGTGACCAAAGACTCCCTCCAACGGCACCGCCTAGCTGCTAAACGCAAACAAAGTTTGATTACACACAAGCATCCACCCCTAGGACACCCCTAAAAAAACACCTAGTTTTGAACCCAGCCTAGTGCAAGTCCCAATATGGCATTGATTTTTTGGGCTGAAGCAGTGCATACAGCCGTGTATATCATGAATAGGACACCCACGGATGCCATACATGGGTTCAAAGGCTTTATGGGTACAAGCCAACCTTGGCTTATTTGAAGGTGTTTGGTTGCGTTTGTTATGTGCATGTGCCAAATGAAATAAGAAAGAAGTTGGAGCCAAGGGATGTAAAATGCGTGTTTTTGTGATACCCGGCTAAGATAAAGGGATATAAATGCTATGATCCCATCACTAGACACGTATATGAGAGCCAGGTTGTGAAGTTTAGTTAGCATGAAGCGTGGTATCAGGCCAAACAGATTTGTATCGGAATGAGCATGCAATAGAAGTGAGAGAGAAAAGAGAGAGAGAGAGAGTCGGGGAAAAGATAGGCTCGCAACCCGTTAAAACAACGGTAGTTGCGTGGTATCTCGTGCATGCAACAGTGCTGTGCAAACAAGTACTAGAAGACCCCAGTACCTCCTTCAAATATGCTCCTAGTTGTATGGTTGTATGGCTGGCTGGCCAAAAAGGGCTTGTAGGTTTTGAGAATCCACCAAAGGAACACAAGTGAAGCCCATGGACTCGACAATCTAGTAACAAGAGTCATAACATTAGCAAATCCGGTGGCAGTGCAAGATTGGACACAACTACAGATTCGGTTATACCTCACATCCAACTTGCAGATATACGGCGGTGGAAGCTTGGAAGATCTTGAAGGATTAGTATGAGACCAACAACACATCACGCATCCTTTCCCTCCAGAATCAACTATTCATCATGGGGGTGAATGAAGGGAATTAAATCCATTACCATCTCACTAAGGTAAAGGTTTGTGAGGAACCAGTTGGCTGCAAATTGCAACAAGATGGACACAAGCCAGTTGGCCATGCTTATACTTGGCTCTCTTCCCAAAAGCTTCAAAGGATTCATCACGACAGCGACAATCTGATGAACTCCGATGACGTTGAGGAGCTTGGTCCTCTCCTACTCCAAGAAGAAGCCTGAGAGAAGCAATATGACAAAGATGGTGGTGACAAAGCCTTCCTTGCAAAAGGAAAAGGCAGAAAGGTTAGGCCTGAAAAGACAAGCCCAAGGATGACGATAATTCTAAAGTAAACAAGTATGAAGACAGCAGAGACAAGAAAAAGAGGAACCGAAACCAAAAGAGTCAGCAAATGTTGCAAAAGAGGAGCTCTTTCTATTCACAGAGCATTACTCAGCTCACGTAGTAACTGAGGGCAGTGATGGCAGGTATACTGCCAATGGTGCTTCAAGACACATCTCCAGCAACGCGAGCTACTTCAACTTACACGTCTGGATTTATCGATAATTGTTGCAAACAGCAGGAGTGCTCGGTAGAAGGAAATCGAGAGTATTCCTCTCATGACGCATCCAGGTGAAGAGAGGATACTTACAAATGTTCTCTATGGTCCTTATCTTTGCAAGAATCTTCTATTCGTCAGCCAGATCACTAAGAACAGGGATGAAGGCAGAATTTGATGATGGAAGATCCCTAATCCGATCAAAGATGTAACATGCAACGGTTAATGATCGTGTAATTGCAGCAAGGCCTTCTTTAAACCTCTAGCGAATCGTCTTTACTTATCCACCACAAAGAGCGGAGAGAGAAAGAGAGAGAGATAAGGGTTAAGAGAAAGCGAGTCGACAACCCATTGGGTCCCTATACCCACTGAAGGCCCACTCCCCCAATACAGGAGAGAATTTCGTTGAATCTTGGAGAGCTGAAATACAATGAAAGACACTCGTCGAGAAAGCATGGAACAGAACTCTGAGAAGACACCTGTGAACACTAGAACGGACCCAAAACCTGAGAGGCATCTCCAAACAATAACCAAGACCTCAATGCTGTCCATACCATCAATGTAGACCTCTCTCTAAGGCTAGTGATGAGGCTAATGCTGTCCACAGGCATGCAGGCTCAGTGCATGAGTGAGAGATGAATTTGAGGACCATAGACTGAGAGAGCTGAGAGAGATGGCTGAGAACTGAGAGATAACTAGTCAAAACTGAGAGATAAAGTGGCTCAATTGTAAACTGAAATAAACGGCTGAAAAAGACAGCCAAACCTTGACCTTGGATGCTGTCCCAAACCCTGCTGTATGCTCCATGCACGTATTTCCTTCAATCGCGCTCTGTAGGGGCTGCTGGACGGCTGCCTCTAGAGCTGGATTGGTGTAGCAAAGGGGCAGGAGCAGAGGCTAGAGGAAGGCTGGGAACAAGGGGCAGCAAAGGCCCCTTGAATAGGCCTTCAAACAGGCTGACTGGCACCAGGTTTGACCGACTGGCCAGCCAAGGTTGACTGACCAAGTGGTCAGGTCAACCGACCTGTCTGGGCAGGTCAACCAACCCGACCAGGTCAGCCTTGATGGTTGACTTTGGGCAACCCAGCTGGCCGTTAGTTGGGCTGTTGGAAGGCCCTCAAAAGGCAGCCCTTTGGCTGGCCTTTTGACCTAACCTAACCCTAATTGAAACGAACCTTTTGGGACTCACTTCTAACTGACCTAACTAGTTCTCCAGTGGGTACTAGGGCTTGGAGACTGATGTATGTAACTCGTGCCTGAATCCTCCAAGGCGCTCACAATGGGTCCACGGCATACGACAAAAAGCATACTAAAGGGATCTACTAATGTACAATGTGCACTTGATGTCGAGTCCATTGTGTGACAATTCACCCTAGTGCAAGGGTGCATGTGAGATTCCAAGTAATCCACCAAAATCTATGGAAATTCCTAGAAGAAACCTTTGTCTACCAAAACTTTCTCGTGGGTTCCTTGATCTCAAAACTTTGTGTGGAACTCTAGGATGCGTGGTCCTAACCCATGCTTCCACTTGTGGAGAAGAATCTACTCTAGCTCGATGACTTCCGCGTAGTCAATCACCTTGGTTGTGGCTCAACTGAGACATCACTGAGCGTTGGTCCAATGTATGGCTTTAATCACGAGACATGAAAGACATTATGCATGGTCGACCTGTCTAGTAGCTACAACTTCATGGACACATCGTTGATCTTCTTAATGATAGGGCCATCCAAAACTCTTGAAAGAATGCTTGGGACATCACTTGCCCACCCGCTTCAATCTCTACTCCGATAATGCATAAGTAGACCCATTCACCTTTTTTGAATATGGCAACTCTATGGGACTTATTTGCCTAGCGTATGTATGCTTCCTATGCCTTGGCTAACCAATCCTTGACTAACTCTGTGACCTCTGCCATGGTCTCTATTGTCTTGTTCACTTCAAGAGATAAAGAAATCATCCTATTGAGAAGAGATGAGAACTGCTGCATCTTTATAATGCGTCGTCCGATACTTGATGAATGACTATCATTGAGAATGGTCTGCACCAATGAAGATATTGTTCCCACTTGGACTGTGCATCATGACAATACGCCTTGAGAATGTCAAACGCCAACTGGTTATAGATCTCTATCTATCCATCTATCTACGGGTGAAATGTGTTGGACAACTGCAACTTGGTAACAAAATTGTCAAACAAAGCTCTCTAAAATGAGAGGTAAACTTGGTGTCCCTATCTGATGTAATGGTTCGAGGTGACCTGCCAATGGGATACCAATACTGAATAAGCAGATTCGCTACATCCTCTACGTTGGCTGTCTGTTTGCAAGGTATAAGCATGCAAAACTTATTACGATTGACAATAGTTAAGCATTGTGTATTACGTGATGCTAGAAGTGACCCCACGAAATCCATAGCTATGGACCTTCGAGAATAGGCAACGGCTTGAGCAAACCAGCCGCCTTCTTGAAGGGAACCTTTACTTTTTGGCAGATCTGACAGCTCCGAACATGGCTGTAAACATCCCTTTGCATCCTTGGCCAATAAAAGAGGCGCTCAACTCTCCAAGGTAAATCAATCGGAGGCCCCATGACTGAATGCTAGTGGATCCCAGAAGTATTCATGATTGAACAAAATCATCCACTCGTTATGACTACTACTCATGTAACCTCACGCTTGAAATGGAGTTCAAGCTCTTTCAAGCAAGAGAGAGTTTATGGGAGTAGTTGTTCTTCAGTCGGCTCCGATTGCCAATCTTGTACGCCCTTTCATAATAAAGCTCCAATGCCTTTGGTATTCGATGTTCCTTTGCTTCTCGTTGAGAGTGCACTCACACGCACTTGAAAGTTACTAGGACTGAGAGCACATACAGGAGGGGACCAGGTAGAGCTGGGAAGCTGCCCCAAGGAGAGTAACCCACACGTCACCGCACAGGTACAATGCTTTCTGTGGATCACAAACGAATAGCAATAGATAGAACAAGCTTTCAATCTGAGGACTCGGGAACTGAATGTAGCATAGCAGGGTCCGGTGCTTGTGATCCCATGTAGGCGGGTTGTCCTCCACTTGCATTTTTGTTTGCATAAAATTTGTAGAGATGCTATTGTATTTCTATACATAACTGTTCTATGTGATAGGTGTTTTAGAAGGTCCATTGTAGATGCCATTGTATTACAATCATGTATCACTAAAATACAAGTATAAGACAAGAACATCCTGCCATGGAATAATCCTTGTTACACCCCATGTTGCATACAATTACTTTATTTGAGAAGGTCTTGTTGTTCTAAATTTTGATTCCAAGTTGTATCTATATAAATTTTCGATTGATTGAATCAAAGTGTTGATTTTTGAGAGCTTTTGAGCGCATACAAAGAAAACCCTTGAGAGACATCACATAGTGGAAGAAGCTCATTTGAGCTAAAAAGATAGTTGGAGCGTACACATTCATTAACATAAAGCAAGGCCAAACAGGGGTAAGATTTTCCATCATAATCAAACCGCATGTGACCACATTAAACAAGCCTTTACTTAGATTGTCATTTGACTTAAGTCACTCAGTTGTTTGCTTAGGTCATCAACAAACACGACCTTGATTTTTAATGGTTTGAGTTGAAAGCATCGGAGCCAACAACAAAGTTCTCATCTACCTTCTACATGTGAGTTGGAGAGTGAGAGCTGAAAGCAATAGTTGCAATAGAAGAGTGTGTTACAACTGAAAAGTGGGATAGGTTTTGTCTAAGAGACAAAACCTTATCCTTCACTAACCGTAGTTAGTGAACTAACTGTGGTTAGGGGGAAAAACCTCTAAAATGAGGGGAAAGTGTCCCTAACTTTTTACATTACGTTAGTCACTGCTGAATTATAATAATAATTCTAACACCCCTCTGCAGTGCCAATGTCATGTACAAGGAAATGATCAATCACCAAAAGGAGATAAGTTCAAGGCACTGCGAAATGCCTCAAACTTTTCACGTGGAAGTGCTTTGGTGAAAATGTCTGCAACATTGTCATGTGTTGACACATAGATCATACTGATCTCTCCTGCATGCAACTTCTCTCTGACGTAGTGATAGTGAACCTCAATGTGCTTCGTGCGAGCATCAAACACAGGATTCTTTGCCACTGCAATAGCACTCTAACTATCAGTGAGAATTGGAGAAGGACCCTCCAATGAAAGATGAAGATCAGCAAATAAACGACGCAGCCAAACACATTCAACTGTCGCTGTGAAAGCTACCCTGTACTCAGCTTCACATGAGGAGGTAGCCACTGTATACTGTTTCTTGCTTAACCAAGAAATACAAGCTTTGCCCAAAAAGAAACAATTGCCACTTGTGGACTGCCTAGTGTCATAGTCTCCAACCCAATCTGAGTCACTCTAGGCATGCATCTGCAAGTCACCCCCCCCTGGAAATATCAAGCCAAAAGACTTTGTACCTTGCAAGTAACGGAAGATGCGTTTTACAGCGTGCCAATGCATAGTCTTTGGGCTGTGCATATATCTCCTCACTTGAGAAACTGCAAACTGAATATCAGGTCGTATATTGCAGAGATAAATGAGGCATCCAACAGCCTGACTGTTGACATCAATTGATTCACCTGCATCATGCATTGTAAGCTTCAGCCCCGGCTCCATGGGAGTAGCTATTGGCTTACAATCCTGCATGTTGAATCTATCCAAGAGTTTCTGCACATACTTGGATTGAGACATAACGATGCCACTTTTCTCTTGAGTGAACTGGATCCCCAAATAAAAGTGTAGCAGCCCCAAATCTGACATGTCAAAAGTGGTCTGCAATTCCGCTTTAAAATTTGCAATATTATCCTCGTTTGACCCTGTGAGCAGTAAGTCATCTACATAAAGAATGATGATTAAAATATTCCCCCCATCCTTCTTGATGTAGAGGGTGCTCTCAGTTGGACTATTGTGCAGCCCCTTGTTGGTCAGAAAGGTATGAATTTTGGCATACCATGCACGTGGGGCTTGTTTCAGCCCATACAAAGCTTTATTCAGCTTGCATACTTGATGTTCATTTCCTGAAATTTCAAAGCCCGGAGGTTTTTGACATAAACCTCTTCCAACAAGTCTCCATTAAGGAAAGCTGTTTTAATGTCCAACTGATGAACATTCCATTCAAAATTTACAGCCATGGCTATAACTGACAGGATGGTTGTCATTCTAGATGTAGGAGCAAAAGTCTCCTCATAGTCTATGCTCTTTTTCTGAGCATATCCTTTTGCAACCAGCCTTGCCTTGTACTGATCAATGGTCCCATCTGGCTTTCTTTTAACTTTGAAAACCCACCGTGTACCTATGGCATGTTTACCTGGTGGCAAATCGACAACTTCCCATGTCTGATTTTTTTGAATGGACTGCAATTCATCGTGCATGGCATTCATCCAATGCACATTATCATGTGCTGCTTCAAATGTCTCAGGCTCTGACAAAACATGTGTGACTCAGGATCTATGGAATGCTCTAAGGTGGATGGAACCTATGTGGAAACATGATGAAGAGAGTGCTCATGACATGTATCTCAAGTCAATTAGGTTCCAAGATAGATTAGCTTGGACTCATAAAGAGAATCTTGAGATAGTGCAAAGTGCTTGATTGA
The DNA here is from genome assembly GCF_047967505.1 of Dipteris shenzhenensis. Lineage (NCBI taxonomy): Eukaryota > Viridiplantae > Streptophyta > Polypodiopsida > Gleicheniales > Dipteridaceae > Dipteris > Dipteris shenzhenensis. The sequence goes on from NC_141602.1 coordinate 28,967,191, forward strand.
ATTACTTCAAATGAACCTCCCTTTTATAGGTGAGGGTACTTACATCCATTTTGCTTGCTCACATGTGGGATATCTCCTCCATGCCATGTGGCAGCTTACCCTTTGCTCATACCTTTGCTCTACATGTGCTCATGGCACCACAACTCTCAACACCTCCCCTTGGTGCCATAATCCTTTGGCTACTGCAAGGTGGTCAGATGTGAGTTACATTCCATCACCTCCCCTTAGTGCATGCATGCTACTTAAGGTGGTCAAGTGTGGCTTTTTTTACATGTCAATACCTCCCCTGGGTGCTTTCATAGCTACTCTCAGGTGGTCAGGTTTGATTACAAAACATAGGCAAGGTTGGCAAGGTTTTTGCTTTTCAATACATTCCATTGATGTCACCTTTTGGCTCATGGCTTGATGACGATGCGCTTGCTTCTTCTCTTGACGTAGCTTGATGCATGATGCTTTATTCTTCCATGTGTCTTGATGCTTTGTGTGGATGCCATGCTTCGGGCTATGGTCATCTCATGCACTTGTGCTTTTGGCATGCTTTCTACATTCATGCATTGCTTTTTCATTTGTTGCAAAGGTCTTACCAATTGAATACTTTCAATATTGGCAGTGTCTAATTGCATACAATAATTCTAACATGACAGGCGCGTGGAGCCTGAAAAGACGATCACTTTTCCTTTTTGGAGCTTGTCCAAATTCTTCCTAGATTGCAAGTTATGCCTTGTCGAAGTTTTTGTGAAGAAGAGGGGGCCTTGATGATGTGGCACAGGGATTCACATGCAGAATTTAAAACTGTGCTTAGTAAGGGACTCTGTGTGCTTAGGTGGCACTGTGGTAACCTTTTAACACAGCTTAGTTAACCCAAGGTAGAAAATTTAACTATGGTTATCTTTTGACCTAACCATGGAGCTAACCCATGGTTATATAAACTTTACCATGGTCATCTTTGATCTGCCACGTGTCCTCTCAAGGGACTGCCACGTGGCCTAAGGTTCAACCTTAGACTTGATGAATGGTTGTCTTCTTCAGCAGAAATCAGCGCACAGACTTCTCTCCTTGCATCTGCACACTTCTCTGGGTGAAGGCGACGTTCGTGGTAGCCGTCGAGAGGCACAGTTCGGGGATTGTTGTAAATGGCGGGTGAAGCCAGGAGGTGTCGCAACGGCTGTCGGCGGTTGCTCTTGGAACCTGTGAGCATGAGAGGTTGCTGAAGGTCGGCATATCAGAAGTCGTTGCATTCTGCTTCGTGGTGGTTGGTAGCTATGCAGGGTCGCTGGGAGTCGTAGATGGCGCGCTGGTCGTAGAGAATGCGCAGGTCGAGTAGCTACATCCCATTGTGAGCACCCGAGACCAAGAGCTTGGGCGGCTATCTTTTCCAAGGGCTATGCCGAGTCTGACTCTTGCTTGAGGAAGCTCTACAACCTTGTGACACTGGAGGAGGCTGACTGTGAGGTGGCATTGAACATAGGAGGGTGCCTTTGGCGATGGAGTCAGTGGAGAGGAGTTCGCCCATTCACTGCTGGAGAGGCTGGCCGTAGGAGCTTAGCGCTTAGGAGCTTGGAGCAGTCGGTGAGCTAATTCCGTCGACTGAGCATTGAAGGAGAAGGCTGTCCGCTGTGGTCTTTGGAAGCTAGCCGTTGTTGTCTAGAATTCGGACTTTCTGTTGTAGCGGCTTGCAGTTGCCCTCTGGTGCAGTGATTGCTGGTAGGCGCTGCTGTGGAGCAGAGACCAGCGGGATCCATAGGAGTTAAGGCTATCGAGACACCCATCTGTAGGAGCCGCTCAGTTGTCCATCGTTGTGAGCAAGGCTAACTGCTGCAGCGCTAGTTGTCGTAGGCTGTGTCGCTTGCCTTTGGAGATTCAGCTACTTGTTGTAGTTTGTTGCATAGAGTAGTTGCCTTTTCCTTGCTTGCTGTTGTAGATTCGGCTGCTTGACTGATGGAGCATCTGCTGGAGTCTTTGAAGCTGGGAGAGCTGACTCTATTGGCTATGTAGCTTTAGGTAGATGCATATCATAACTGTAGGTCGTAGCCTTTAGAGTATCTCCCTCTCTTTCTCTTGGAGAAGAACAATAGAAATATCTTTCTCTCTCAATGAGCAAAAGGACCACTCAAGGAATGAACCTCACAAGAATTCTCACTTCAAGAAACTCTCACAAACACAATATATCTCTCAAAGAAAATACTCAAGGGACTCTCTCTCTCTCACAGAATAAGGAACACTCAAGCTCACAATGAATTGAACTCTCTAAATGAAGAACTCTTGAGATCGAAAACTAATCTTACATTCTAAAACTAATCAAGGAATGGAAGCAATCCTAGTGAACTACTAATAAGCTAAACTAGGAGAGCTTAACCTATGCTCTGATACCATGACAAAACATGTGTGCCTCAGGATCTATGGAATGCTCTAAGGTGGATGGAACCTATGTGGAAACATGATGAAGAGAGTGCTCATGACATGTATCTCAAGTCAATTAGGTTCCAAGATAGATTAGCTTGGACTCATAAAGAGAATCTTGAGATAGTGCAAAGTGCTTGATTGAATTACTTCAAATGAACCTCCCTTTTATAGGTGAGGGTACTTACATCCATTTTGCTTGCTCACATGTGGGATATCTCCTCCATGCCATGTGGCAGCTTACCCTTTGCTCATACCTTTGCTCTACATGTGCTCATGGCACCACAACTCTCAACAGGCTCCTCATCAAGAAGAGTACCTGCATAAGCTGATTCAACTGAAAGAGCCCCCCCCCCATGTTTTTGCAATTCTCTGCAACAAATACAAAAGCCCTAAATTTGACAAAATTCCCAATACACAAAATAGAACTTGAATGCACACGGAGACTTGAGGAGACAGCTGATGACACACTCCGTACAAAAGTACAGAACTATACGGAATGTACAGTCAGGCTGTACGGACGGGTACCCTCTTGTGTACGTAAAAGTAGATCCGGGAGCTAGTCCTGCTCTGATACCAAATGTGAGTCAGAGAGAGAGCTGAAAGCAATAGTTGCAATAGAAGAGTGTTTTACAACTGAAGAGTGGGATAGGTTTTGTCTAAGTGACAAAACCTTATCCTTCACTAACCGTAGTTAGTGAACTAACTGTGGTTAGGAGAAAAAACCTCTAAAATGAGGGAAAAGTGCCCCTAACCTACTTATTACATTACATTGGTCACTGCTGAATTATAACAATAATTCTAACACTACAAGGTCAAGACTACAACAATCTCCTACATCTAGATCGGATCCTTCCAAGACCTCTAGCAGACGAGATGGTTTAGAACCCATACATTGCCGCACAGCCACTTGGAAACGTGGACCAATGAAAGACTATTCTTTGTTATAACTTGGAGCTAACCTATTCGTCTAATCATCTCATTGATTCTCAAACTACTATGGTCGCATATAAGCATAAGATGTCAGCAAGCTTTCGAAAGGATCCTGAACCTTTGGCCAAGTTGGGGCATAGAGACTCCTCATTTGGTTGCCTCTGGCAACATAGCAAAGAAAGAGGGGCCACCTTACACTCTCCCACACCATTGCCAAGGATCTGAACAGAGCATTCGCAGGCCAAAGGATTGACTCTACAATGGTGGCAAACATGTGACAGTCAAGGTTTCTAGGTGGGCACACGTCACTATCTTAAAGATTGCTCCAACTCATCATCCTTGTGGCTGGAAAAGTTTCTTGTTGTTCTAGTTTACACCAAAGCGGCCCTAAACACATTGCTTTGCTCAAAGGCACCCCACATGATCAAGTTGTTGGATAGGTCACCTCCCCATCTGTAAGCCCCCATATGAGGAGAGCATTGGGGGGGTGAACCTAGGGTTTGAGTGTCTGTCACATGGGCATCTGATTGGATGCCATGTGGACAAGAGCCAAAAGGGATTGAGTGATAAGATGGGGCTGCCACATGGACAGCATCTTGGCTGTCATGTGGGCAGCACATCTAGAGCTGTTGTGGGCAAGAATCAAAGAGATGGAGGGTACCTGGAGCTAGGATGGATCTGCAGCAGCAAAAGGCGAAGCAGTAGCCAGCACAAGGAACCCGGAATAAAAAGCGATCACATGGCGCTGACATCTACAGGGTGTACAGCTCTGTACGGAACTGGAAAAGGGCCTGGCAGAGGCGCAGTTATGGCAGGATGTGCAGGTGCAGATGTGGAGCAGCAAATAGGGCTGCTAGGGGGCAGTGGCATGCTTTATATAGGGCTGGGCCCTTGCCTTGAATGGAGGGCCAAAGGCCCTGGAAGTTTGGGCCAAAAGCCCTGGGTTGTGAGCCCTTATAGGGCTGGACCAGCCACAGACTGGTCGGCCAGTTTGCTGCTGGCTGGTCGGTATTTTTGCCAGCCCTTGGGGCCCTATAAAAGGAGGTCCTTGAGGCCTCACTTCTCATCACTTGGAGCAGCAGTTCAGGGAGCAGAAGGAGCAGCAGATCAGCCACTTGTGGGTCTCTATCCAGAAGGAGACAAGAGAGCTGTAGAGCTGCAGACCTAGCTCAGAGTGCTGCCCACCTAGGCTGGTGCAAAGACAGCAAGGTGGAAGGGATCTGGACGGAAAGTCTACAGAAGCTCAGGTGCAGCACGCGGGCTCGAGTCTAGAGATAGCCAGCAGATAGGAGAAGGACCTTGTGGTAAGATCAGAGGACCACATCATTGGTGGGACTCTGGATCTGTCTCTTTTGTATTGTGTCCATAGTTGTGGACGGAAATATATATCTTGATGGTTTCTCTATCTGGTTGGTTCATTGTCTATTGATGAGTCTGCACACCTATTGAATGCACATAAGTAAAGAAGTTTGTGATTCCACACCCCACACCGCACACTGTGTGAGCTCCTGGGCATTACTATCAGTCTTCCGCTGCGTGTACCCTCTATTGGGTCATTTCTAACATGGTATCAGAGCCCAAGTAGGAGGCTCACAGGTGTGGGAGACTGAAGGCAGGGACCTTGCTGAAGGATGACCCTGATTCAGAAGCTCTTGGGAATCGACTTCCACGACTGGAGGATTGTGCCCTTGCGAGAAGGAGGGTGACTCAGGTTCAATCACGTGCGTTCAGAATTCTGGTCTACTGAAATTAAGTTTGGTTGACTTTGCTATGTTGTATAAACAGCAGAGATGTCGACCTCTACAGCCTCTTCAGCCCCTCCTTTCCCTTCCTCCTCCCCCAGTTTTTTCTCTTTCACTATCCCTAACTTTGGAGAGTCTGGGAAACTGGACGGGACTAATTACCCGATCTGGAAAGTGAAGATCCACAGTCATTTAGTGGCTCGGAAGTTGTGGAAGCTGACCACGGGAGTGGAGTCGAAGCCGTAGGACATGGTGGACAGGAAAGGGGAGATACTCATGGCAGTAGACAGAGAGGAGCTTGAAGCTTGGGAAGACAGAGATGCCCATGCCTTGGCAATAATCATAGGGACTACGGCGGACTCCGTTCTTCCGCATATCCAACTGGCCGAGACGTCAATAGAGGCGTGGGTCACCCTGAAGGATCTGTACGAGACGGACAACACCTCCCGGATTGTGCTTCTTCAGCATCAACTCTACAATCTTGATATGGAAGAAGTAGATACTGTCAAGAGTGGCAGCGGAAGATGTAAGCAAACTGAAGCTACAGAATCACACGGAGAATACTAGAGACAACAAGATGTGCCACAAACAGATCTGCTGTAACTTAGCCCATAAACCAGGGCAGCAACTGTAATACAAGGAGTCCTGAACAGGATGAGAAACAGGAGCTGCAGAAGGGGCTGAACTGGAGCAGAGGATCTGGGCACAAGGAGGCTGGAGCCTGAGAGCACGGAGGCTGGAGGAGCCTGGAACGAGGAGGCTGAAGGAGCGTGGAGCACGGAGGCTGGATGAGCCTGCAGCGAGGAGGCAGGAGGAGCCTGGAGCAAGAAGGCTGGAGGGGCCTGCAACGAGGAGGCAGGAGAAGCCTGAAGCAAGAAGGCTGGAGGGGCCTGCAACAAGGAGGCAGGAGGAGCCTGGAGCGAGGAGGCAGGAGGAGCCTGGAGTGAGGAGGCTAGAGGAGCTGCACCAGAAGATCTGCAGAGGGAGCGAGGGCAGCCAACAGAACAGCTGAAGGGAGGCCCCGGTGAAGATGGCCAGGAGCAGGCTGAGACAAAAGCCTTGAGGAGCTGCTGGAAAAAGTGATGGAGGAAATGAAGGGAAGGAGGCCCTTTTATAGGGCAGGCCAAGGGGGGGAGTCGGCCAGTTTGGCTGGACCGACCAGCCTGGTCGATCAGGCCAACTGGGCCGACCAGCTGGTCGGCCAGCCTACCCCCTCGGGCCCCCCTTGCTGCATGGGGGCTGGTCGGCTGGCCACGCCTGGAGATGCTAAATCTCAACACCCCCTCTCAGCTCCAGGGTGTGGCACAAGACCCAGAGAGCTGGTATGACATTGGAGAAGGGGAGGAGAAACAGATTTGGTAAATATGTCAGCGACGTTGTCGGAAGTGGTGCTGAAGAGGAGCACAATGGTACCGTCAAGAACCTTCTCTCGCGTGTAGTGGTACTGAATTTCAATGTGTTTTGTCCGAGCATGAAAGACCGGATTGCGAGCAAGGGCAATACAGCTTTGATTGTCACAAAAAGGTGTGGTAGAAGTGGATTGCTGAAAACCACAATCGAGAAGAAGGCGCCGAAGCCACACAGCCTCACAGGTGGCACTACACATAGCCCGATACTCAGCCTCGGTGGAAGATAGGGCGACCGTGGGTTGGCGTTTACTGGACCAGGAGATAGCCGCAGAGCCAAAGGAGAAAACATAGCCCGTGGTAGAGCGGCGAGAATCGGGGTCGCCAGCCCAATCGGAGTCACTCCAACCTCGGAGAGTGAGCGGGGAAGGAGAGGAACCACCGGCAGTATATAAGAGCCCGAAAGTAGAGGTCCCCTGAAGATGGCGGAGGAGACGTCGAGCAGCTTGCCAATGAGAAAGCGAAGGGGTTTGCATGAAGGTACTGAGGGTGCCGACAGAAAAGCCGAGATCCAGTCGAGTGTTAAGTAGCCAGAGAAGAAGCAGGGAGCTGGGTGAGTCCGCAAGAAGCTGGTACTGTCGATGACGAGCCGGACTGTTGAAGGATGGTGAACGGGAGAGTCCCCCTCGAGAGTATGTTTCCGGTTGGGGCCATGTAAAGAAACAATCCAAGACTCGGAGTGTAGTGCAAATGAGGAAGGTTTGTCGGTGAAGAGAATCCGGTAGATGGGAACCTGTACGAGAGAGTAAATGGAGAAGAGGATGTCTGTCCCCCTCTGAAACTGCGGCGATGTTATCCTTCCAGGTGTCATAGTTAGTACCATCAAACTTCTGAGTTTCGGAGAAGTGGGGAAGGATTGGGATCTGTATCTGGGTGTGGAAATCCGTACTTTTTAGATAGAACTTATGATTTCTTGAGTGGCTGAGGTCCCCCATGTGTTTCAATACCAAACAGAGAACTATCGAACCCAAAAATCAAGAGCCAATAAATTATGCCAGGAACCCCTTAATAAAGTCGTACGGGTGAAGATGGGAGCCGACCCGATGCGCGATGAAGGAAGGGGGGGAGAGGCTCTTGATGAAGCAGTAGGCTGCTATTGATAGTCCGGGGTACAGGTACAAATTTTCAAAATATAAATTCACAAAACCGATTTTCAAGATGCCGACTGGTGCCTCGGAGTAGGAGATGCTAGAGAAGCTGTCGAGGTCACAGATGTACCTGGATTCAGGGGCAGGATGGATGCCGACTAAAATTGGTGCACAAGAGGTACTGCCGACCAACAAGACATGCGCCTAGGAAGATGCCGACCAGAAAACTAGGAGCCTGCAGTGAAGCCAACCATAGGGAGAAGTGACCAAGGTGCCGATCTCGGGGCAGGAGGAGAAGGCAACGGGCTGACCACAGAGGCAGGAGGAACATAGGCTGCCGACCAGCAAGAGAGATGCATAGAAGAAATCACCCAGGTGTTGGTGGATGCTTCAGTAACCAAGAGGATGGGGAGCACCTAGTGCTCTGATACCATGTCAAGAGTGGCAGCGGAAGATGTAAGCAAACTGAAGCTACAGAATCACACAGAGAATACTAGAGACAACAAGATGTGCCACAAACAGATCTGCTGTAACTTAGCCCATAAACCAGGGCAGCAACTGTAATACAAGGAGTCCTGAACAGGATGAGAAACAGGAGCTGCAGAAGGGGCTGAACTGGAGCAGAGGATCTGGGCACAAGGAGGCTGGAGCCTGAGAGCACGGAGGCTGGAGGAGCCTGGAACGAGGAGGCTGAAGGAGCGTGGAGCACGGAGGCTGGATGAGCCTGCAGCGAGGAGGCAGGAGGAGCCTGGAGCAAGAAGGCTGGAGGGGCCTGCAACGAGGAGGCAGGAGAAGCCTGAAGCAAGAAGGCTAGAGGGGCCTGCAACGAGGAGGCAGGAGGAGCCTGGAGCGAGGAGGCAGGAGGAGCCTGGAGCGAGGAGGCTAGAGGAGCTGCACCAGAAGATCTGCAGAGGGAGCGAGGGCAGCCAACAGAACAGCTGAAGGGAGGCCCCGGTGAAGATGGCCAGGAGCAGGCTGAGACAAAAGCCTTGAGGAGCTGCTGGAAAAAGTGATGGAGGAAATGAAGGGAAGGAGGCCCTTTTATAGGGCAGGCCAAGGGGGGGAGTCGGCCAGTTTGGCTGGACCGACCAGCCTGGTCGGTCAGGCCAACTGGGCCGACCAGCTGGTCAGCCAGCCTACCCCCTCTGGCCCCCCTTGTTGCATGGGGGCTGGTCGGCTGGCCACGCCTGGAGATGCTAAATCTCAACAGATACGGTACATAGCCATTTGACGAAGGTCAAGGTGGTGAGGGATCAGCTGGCAGTAGTTGGTCAGAAGACAGACTCATGCCATTTGGCCTTGATGGTACTGAGGAGACTGCCTTGGAGTTTCAAGAGCTTTGTTACGGCTGTGACAGCAGGACAGAGGACCAAATCTCTGACGTTTGAGGAGTTGGGTCCATTACTGCTACAGGAGGAAGCTCGGGAGAAGCTCTACAACGAGGACAAAGACGACAAGGCGATGCTGGCAAAGGATTCCGCTGGCAAAGGAAAGGGCAAGCCTAACGGTGGCAAGTCCAAGAAAGACGACTCTGACGACGAGGGGACTTCGAAGAGGAACATAAGAAGAAGTGTTTCTACTGTGATACACCAGGACATTTTGCAAAGGACTACAGAAAGAAAAAGGCGGATCAGAAAAAAATCAAGGAGTTGTTCCTGGTGACATCACCGAGTGTTACCGAGGTCAGATATGTTGATCCAAAAATCACAGTGAGGATGTCTGACATAGAGATGTGGGTCGACGAGGAGTTAGATGCCTTTGTGAAGGTGAAGGACAGCATGGAGCGCTTGGTACCTTCCAGGTGTGTGGCTGTGGACGCTGACACGAGGGTGGATTCCATGGAAGGCCTTGGGGTCTCATGGTCAGATGGATGCTTGAGTTCAGAAGGGGACGGTACAGGATTACACAAGCGCTTGGTAGGTGCCTCAATGAGAGTTTGCTTTCAGAGCGAACATTCACGCACTACAACAGTCTTGTATGTATTTGATATTTTGCATTTGAGCCTTTATAGCATGCTGTGGAGAGACTCTGCTCTTCATTTGTCTCAGGTGATACGAGATTGGAAGGAATTGGCCTTCTTCGAAGGCAAAAGGGGAAGTATTGGTGCTTCTTCAAATCTCGGACGCAGATTGCTAGAAGGTGATGGACAAAGAGTACTGAAGCCAGAAGAGTACCTGCTTGAGAACTCAGCGAGAGTTCATGGTCCAGGTTATCTGGAAATATTCATTGGTTGCAGACCTTGCCACAGGAAGGACGGGTTGAAACAGACCCTCAGAGCATGGTGCCTAGATGACTCCAGGTTGTTCACTTATTATGAGGGGGACGACTAGAAGATCGTGACGGCTGAATTGCTCGAGTTCAGAGGTGGGAACGTGACTGAAGGAGGTGGTACCAGGAGGTGCTACCAAAGATGGACCTATGTACCAGGATGGTGTGTGGAAGCGGAACCAGACCTAGTGGAGCAGGAGCCACTGGATGAAAAGCCAGGAAAAGATATTGACACCGAAAGGTTCCAGAGAACCACGACCAGGGAGTTACTGGAGCATCGTCATCGACGTGTTGGCATTGGGCCAAGATGTGTCGATGAGAGGGGGTGTTGGATAGGTCACCTCCCCATCTGTAAGCCCCCATATGAGGAGAGCATGGGGGGGTGAACCTAGGGTTTGAGTGTCTGTCACATGGGCATCTGATTGGATGCCATGTGGACAAGAGCCAAAAGGGATTGAGTGATAAGATGGGGCTGCCACATGGACAGCATCTTGGCTGTCATGTGGGCAGCACATCTAGAGCTGTTGTGGGCAAGAATCAAAGAGATGGAGGGTACCTGGAGCTAGGATGGATCTGCAGCAGCAAAAGGCGAAGCAGTAGCCAGCACAAGGAACCTGGAATAAAAAGCGATCACATGGCGCTGACATCTACAGGGTGTACGGCTCTGTACGGAACTGGAAAAGGGCCTGGCAGAGGCACAGTTATGGCAGGATGTGCAGGCGCAGATGTGGAGCAGCAAATAGGGCTGCTAGGGGGCAGTGGCAGGCTTTATATAGGGCTGGGCCCTTGCCTTGAATGGAGGGCCAAAGGCCCTGGAAGTTTGGGCCAAAAGCCCTGGGTTGTGAGCCCTTATAGGGCTGGACCAGCCACAGACTGGTCGGCCAGTTTGCTGCTGGCTGGTCGGTATTTTTGCCAGCCCTTGCGGCCCTATAAAAGGAGGTCCTTGAGGCCTCACTTCTCATCACTTGGAGCAGCAGTTCAGGGAGCAGAAGGAGCAGCAGATCAGCCACTTGTGGGTCTCTATCCAAAAGGAGACAAGAGAGCTGTAGAGCTGCAGACCTAGCTCAGAGTGCTGCCCACCTAGGCTGGTGCAAAGACAGCAAGGTGGAAGGGATCTGGACGGAAAGTCTACAAAAGCTCGAGGTGGAGCACGCGGGCTCGAGTCTAGAGATAGCCAGTAGATAGGAGAAGGACCTTGTGGTAAGATCAGAGGACCACATCATTGGTGGGACTCTGGATCTGTCTCTTTTGTATTGTGTCCATAGTTGTGGACGGAAATATATATCTTGATGGTTTCTCTATCTAGTTGGTTCATTGTCTATTGATGAGTCTGCACACCTATTGAATGCACATAAGTAAAGAAGTTTGTGATTCCACACCCCACACCGCACACTGTGTGAGCTCCTGGGCATTACTATCAGTCTTCCGCTGCGTGTACCCTCTATTGGGTCATTTCTAACACAAGTCACATATCCATTTGCTCAAATGTACCATTTGGTTGAACATAGATGAATGGGTCGAACTATTTAAGCTGCCAAAAGGTCCAAGGTCGTTGAGAGCAAGGATTATATTAGTTTATTGCATCATGTTACAAATATCGTATGAATTAAACAGCACAGTATTATGAAACCTGCAAAATCCTGCGACAGCATTGCCTTACATTGCTAATAAAGATTGAAAAGGAAATACTAACCTTGGCAGGCAAACACAGACATGATGTCTCCAAAGATGGTAGCGAACTAGACTCCACCCCACAATTGATGGCGCAATCAACCAGATCAAATACATTTCCTGACTGGCCTGTTGTGCACCAGGTGTGTCAAAGCATCAGTATCCATCATCATTGAATAGAACTCCAAACAAATAAGTAAGAAAAGGCTCCTTGAGACTCACAAGACTCACTCCCGATTGCAATTCTAGTTTCACCGATCCATTGCAAGTCTGTTGATTTCTTTGGCTTTAACATTTCAATATTCTCTCTAATGCTTCCACAACTACTCGCACACATAAAGTCTTGCAGATCCTCAGCAATCTGGTGTTGATCAGTTGCAGCTGCTTGTTTCAAAGACTTTACTCTTATTTGCTCTGCTTCAAGTCCTTTATAAGCTCGGCATACACGCTCACGCTCCACAATGTCTGTTACCATCCTCTTGCAGTGATCTGCAGAGCTATTGATAAGGCTTAAGGCATGCTTCCAAAACAACACTGGAGAAAGACCCCTTGCCCAGCTCTCTTCATCATCAGCTGCCCCAGGAATGTAACTCCAACTAAAATCTCCATCACTCATCCTTTGGGCAGATGGGAGCGGCTGAGAAGCCGAGACAAGTATAACAGGGGTGAAACTCCAAGAAGCAGCATCAGGAACTTCATTCAACCAAACCACAGTTTTCTGAGATATCCAAAGTGGTCGCAAAGGCTTCTTTAAAGCTTGTGCCAGTGAGGCTAAGTCTGCACCAGAAGCCCTTAGTATTCTCACCCATTCATCTATCCTTGTCTCGATGCATTCTTTCTCAGTGTCCGAAACCCACAATGGAAGATGAAGTGAGCAATCCCACGAGTCTCTTGCAAGACATAATTCCGACGTTAATTCCGACGTTACAGCCTCTCCTGTAAAGGAGCCTTCGTGGGGAGGTACTACGATACTTGCTACTTGCGAGTCTGTCCCTGTATGAGCCGAGCGTTCGTCCAAAGTTTTGCGGGGCGATCTGCAACTGCCTCTTTCAGGGGATGCGCATGCATCATGAAGCTGTCGAAATTCGTAGACAGCACGGTTCAAAACGCATGCCCAAATAGGAATCGTTTTGGAAAGACTGTCAGGGAAGCGCTTCCCTCGCCGCGTAGCATCAACAATGAAACAACCACCTCTGTGAGCTGCAGAAGTCCAGCCCAGCTCCATCTAAGATTATCTTCACGACTGGTAGAGTCAAAGGCGAGCTGGTCGGGTTATGAAAGGTGCAAAATCAGACGATTTATATGGAAGGAGTATTACAGAAAACATCAAAAGCAAGGAGAGGAGCCAACCTGCAAGATGGGCGACATGGACGTTGAGGCGGGTGGGGTTGAAGGACCAGTTGCCGGTGTGGCCATCGGTGGACTTGAAGTAGCAAGAGCCATGGAAGGTGGGCGAATACCAGAGGCCACATCTGAGATTGGCGAGGAGGGGAAGCTGAGGCCAGAGGCCTGCGATTTCGTGAACGAAGAGAGAATCATAGTAGATGGAACGGAGGGAGTTGTAGAGGGAGTGCTCCGTCCTCTTGATGTTGCGAGACACTTTGTAGATGCTCTTGTTGTTGTCTGGGAGAGCTTCAGTGTCCTCCATAGTCTGCTGTCCAGTGTCCTCTGCTTGCTCGCGCTCTCTCTCGCTCTCTCTCTCTCTCTCAGCTTGCTGCTCAGTAGTGTCCTCTCTCTTACCCTGGGCACATGCAGCACTTTTGGCAAATTTCAGCACGCAAGGACTTAGGCAATCCCATGTCTGACTGATCTCAATGGGATTCTTGACAGATGCATACACTATGGCCAAGAGGGGTTAATGGGGAGAAGAAATGAAAAACATTGCTTCTACCTGATTTCAATCTTTGGGAGGTAGTCATGTGCCACTTAAACCACACATGTATGTGAGCATTTCGATAACATCCAACACGAATTGGGAAGTGTACCCAAAGCTTCATGAGGAAAGAAATCTAACGTCTTCTCAAGTTCATGTTGGATGTTATCAAAATCATTGCTAACCGCCAAGGTCAAGTTTTCTTGAGGAAGCAATCTGCAATGTGACTGTTAGACACTTCCTGAGGCTGGACTTGTGGACTAAGGTCTTAGTCTAATAGTTGTGTGAAAGGAGGGTATTATCATGCTTAGATGGAAAGGGCTGCCTGCAAGTGGTTCAGATTTCTCCCTAAGGTTGTCGCTTTGGTGTCAAGCAAGTTGTCCAGGAGGGGGGTTCTATGCAGTTGGGAATGAAGCCCTTGCAGGGAGGATAGATGCAAAGGGGATACATGCCTGGGAGGACCTTTGGGATCCCTATCCGGTAGATAGGCCAACCAATCCACATCCCTCACCTAGGTTTGTGGCAAAGGAGTGGGAGTGGGGGCCTGGAATACCTCTGAATAAGCTCACTACGAAGCTAATGGATAAGCTCCTTGCCCACAAGGAGGACTGGTTTCAGAGGCTCAATGATAGGTGGTTAAGAGAGGACGTGGAACACACTTGGCAGGGCAAATTATCTCGAATATGGAAAGCCAACCCTTACAACAAGGTCAACTTCTTCCTATGGAGGATAGGTGGTGGGCACCTTCCTATAGGCAGCCATGTCCCTTGGTTGCATGTGGATGATAGATGCAAGATATGAAGATCATCTACAAAGACTCTTACCCATCTGTTTGGGGGGTGCCCATGGGTTCGAAATATATGGAGCCTTATTCGCTAACATTGTGCTAAGGGCCTGGGATTGGATTTCATCTCCAAGGGTGCTGCTATCTTTGGAGCTAACCTTGGGTCAGACAAATCGGTTCTGTGGGATGTCATTGGATACGCAACTTTAGGGGGGTTCACACTTGTCCGCGGACGGGTGAAGCCCCCAATATTCATATCCACCTTGAATAGACTCCTCAGTCCAAGAGTGTTTTCAGAACAAGGCGGACATATTTTCTAAATATATTAAATTCTGCTACAGTATGTCACTAAATAAAGCTGGGTTGGTTGGTTGAAATGTGGGGTCACTAAGAGGTGGTCATGGGTCATATTCCTAGATGTATGTTTTGATTGGCTGCGTGAAGGTGGACGCTCACTTGGGCACCGTGACTAGGCTGCCCAAGAATTCGTGCATGTCCAGGCATGATTAGGACTACACGTCATTTTTTTTAATTCCACGAGCAGACGGGTGTGAAGGCGTTAAATGAGCAACGTGCATTTTGATTGGGGCTCACACCATCTGCCTATTTGTGGGTGGACGGGTGTGAAATCCCCCTTACATAGAATCTGGGTTGCCCGTTATGAGGCATCAGTTAATAGATCTGTTGTTTTCTCTTTGTCTTATGGGTCAACGTTTGCTTGGGTGTAGCCAATCGCGAAACTATTTTTTGGGCCATTTTGGAGCCACGATGTGATGTGCTTCTGGGTGAATATTTGAATTTTGTGCGGACCCGCACTCTCATCGAAAATTTTCCCAACGTCATGAAGGCGCACTGGCAATCTATTTGTTCTGAACACCGCATAGCTCGACACACGACATCTCTACACTACTTCGCACAATGCAATCTCTGGCCTAAGCCTCTTGACCACTTATCATTACGCAGCCTTTTGCCACAGCTTTTCCACCTATCATTGGGCACCGCGCCCATGCAAATCATTAAAATTGAAGGTTGGCTTGGAGAGACCACCGCGCTAGTTCTTGTCGTAATAATTAGATGCAATCTCTCATTCTAAACACTACCGCAGTGCAGTCTCTGGCCTCTGACCACCTATCATCATGTAGCCTTTTGCCGCATCTTTGCCCGCAGCCCACTATGCAAATCATAGGTTGGTTTGGAGAGACCACCATGCTGGTTTTTTGTGTAATAATGAGACACAATCTATCATTCTGAGCATCGCATCAGCGTAGTCTCTATCCTGACGATTTATCATCATCGCCCAAAATTCAAGGTTGTCTTGGAGAGACCAACGCACTAGTTCTTAGAGTTATAGCTTCGTTACCTATTTTTACGTATTAAAGGAGGAGGTCTATGATGACCAATGCACTGGCAAACAGAAGGAAAACTATGCCAGCCATCGCACTAGTTCTTGGAGTTATATATTTGTGTACTAAGAAAAATGTATTATGTTATGCAACCAAGCAAAATGCAATTGACAATATGGCCCTTGATGGGTCCCCTCTAGGGGCAAGGGCCATATCGGCATGCCATTTCTGTCCAATGGCACCCTAGATATTGTATAATGCATGTCGATATGGCCCTTGCCCCTAGAGGGGACCCCTCAAGGGCCATATCATCAATTGCATTTTCTAAAAGTTTGATTGTATTTTTCTAGATGTATCTCCATGCAACCACAACAGTGGATCATTGGAGTTATTTTAGCGCTATTTTGGTCATAAACCAAGGAAATTGTAGTCCTCCTTTCTTGGTATTTTAGTTCTTGTTGCAGTAAATATAAATGAGGGCAAAAGTATAATTTATAAAGTGAAAATTGAGCAAAAGAGATTACAACGTACATCTACGTCCAATAACAGATTATATACAAATTAACAACTTATACCGAGCAAAAATTGAACAAACGATCTTACATTTATAAAAACTCGGCAATTGTTGAGAGCCTTAAAGGCCAAAAGATTACAGAGCTAGCAACCATAACCATTCAAATATAAAAGTTAACAACAGTGCATACTGAGAGCCTTAAATTGAACAAAAAGAGATTACATAAATGTAATAAAAACTCAGTAATTTGCTAAGAGCCTTAGAGACCAAAACATTACATCTAGTGAGCCAAAAGATCGTTGAGAGCCTTAGAGGCCAAAAGATTACATCTAGCCCCATTGCTGAGAGCCTCATCTGAGCAAAAGGAAATTTGTACAACTCAGTTTTCTACCAATCTAGCTTGTTGCATTAAAAAATTTTAGGGAGCCAAAGGAGGATATGATGGAGAGGGTGAAGAACATGCACATTGCTAGGACTCAGATTACGGCCCCCCCAACATGTCAAGAGTACTCTGCTCTAAAAATATTGAGGCCTTCGTCGTCGACATCTAGGGGGGACCCATACAGCACAACCATAAAGAGGCCCTCTATGAGCATGTCATCTAAGGTGGTGACATGCAGATGTGTGGGGAATTGACTATGGGAACGAAGGGTCTCCACTAGTGCTAGCATTTCTACTCCATGTGAGTGCAATGCAATCACTTTGTATGAGAAGGTAGATAACATTGGGATCACAGAGCATCGAGGGGGCTGGTAGTAGGCATGGTGAAGATGAGTGGGTGAGCAAAAGATGAGCAGCGGAGGAGATGAGTGACGAGAGCTAGAGGAGGGAGTGTGGAGCAAAGTAGGGCAGGGGCGGAAAAGAGCTGGAGGAGGGGTGTGGAGCAAAGTAGCAAAGTGGGGGCAGATGAGAGCAACGTAGTAAAATGCCAAATGCCACGGATCTTATATATATTATAAAGTTCGAGCCACCGTGGTGGCTGGAGCCTGTCGTTCCATCCATATTAATTGCAGGTCACCGCATTGAAATCTTAGGTGCCACCCCAGACGGGCTGGTAATCATGAAGCAGACTCCATGTGGTGGGTGAGCAGGCCACTCCGGTGGCTGGTAATTAGTTGCCAACCCGGTGGAATCTTAGCCATGACAGACATGGTTGATGAGAGCCACCACCATCGGGAAGTAATTCCCACAAAGGTAAATCATGAAGCTCTAATCACTCATTACCATGCACTCTAGTTCTCTATTGAGCATGCGAGCCTAGTGACTAGTAATTTTTACTGCACTTGTAGTGATCATGCATGCTTAAGCCCGGTGGTGGGTGAGCGGTCGCTGGTAATTTTAACTGCCAGCCCAGTGAAATCGTAGCCATGATAGACATGGCTGTAATCACTCATTACCATGCACTCTAGTACTCTACTCAGCATGCAAGCCCGGTAACTGTTAATTTTTACTGCACTCATAGTGATCATGCATGCTTAAGCCTGGTGGTGGGTGAGTGGTGGGGCTGGTAATTTTAAATGCCAACCCGGTGATATCATAGTAGCCACGACAAACGTGGTTGATGATAGCCACCATCACCGGGTAGTAATTCCCACAAAAGTAAATCATGAAGCCTAATCACGTCTAATCCCTCATTACCATGCACTCTAGTACTCTCCTAAGCATGCAAGCCTGGTGACTGGTAATTTACTGCACTCGTAGTAATCATGCATGCAAAGCTCGGTGGTGGTAATTTAAAGCTAAGAAATTTGTGGGCCACTACGGTGGCTGATAATTAACTGCCAACATGATGGGTCTTAGCCACCACCACAGATGTGGCTAGGAATCTTAGATGCCACCACCTCTAATCACTCATTACCATGCAAGTCAGTCATGCAAGTCAGTACTGCTACCTTGAATTAATCCACATTCGGGCCAACCACCGTAGTGGCTCTCACTTTGACAGTGTAGTCGGGCTACAACCACAACAACGGCTCTCACCTTGACAGTGTAGTCGGGCTACAAATTGCTATTCCATTCCCTTAACCATTTTGTCTTCTATCCCTCTCGACTGTTTCGTTCTCCCTAAGCCTCCACTATTCCATTTCCTTCACTATTTCGTCTTCTATCCCTCTCGACCATTTCTTTCTCCCCTGTAATCGGACTACAAACTCAAGCCTCCACTATTCCATTTCCTTCTCTATTTTATCTTCTATCCCTCTTGACCATTTCTATCTCCCTTGCACTCTTCCTACAACTTCTATCCCCTCTTGTAATGGACCTTACACAGTCCGAGAGTTTCTCAGACAATCTTTCCTCCCCCTCTACAGCACAGTGCAAGAGCCTCTCCCCCCCTGATCTTGAAATCGTGACATATGGGAGCTCCTCTCTCGCTCTTCAAAAGCTCAATTTGGATGCTCTCCAAAACTTCACCGGGTTGGTACAGGAGGTGAACGTGAAGGAGGGGCAACTAGTTTGTCAAGGTCAGAAGATTACCATCAATGAAAGCGTGATTTAAAATGCTCTAGGAATTTCTAGAGGCAGTTTTTTGCAAGCACACTTTTTTGAGAAGCAGTGGAAGAGACATGATATTCTGGATGTATACCCCAACACTTAGATTAGTAAAGATGGTGGAGTCAAGATTTTGAGCTTGCCAATAGACCTCCAAGATGTGCTGAAGAAGACTATTCACTTCTTTCCTCATATGAGACGAACCTACAAGTTCTGGCAGGTACAAGTAGCAATAGAGCAACTAAAAGGACGTGATGTATCTTTCTCAAGGGTGATCCCAAGAGCGTGTTTACCAACCTGAAGATTTGTGTGGATGGCAAATCCCAATTGTCATCTTAGTCCATTGGAGTTGCAATGCACCTGATGGCATCTACCCTCAAAGGGATTTCTGAGCAATACGATAAGCAGATGTCTCAGAAGGTGACTTTTCTACAAGAGAAAGCCACCGATGTAGCAAAGTCATCGCAACTTGAGAAAAGTCTCAGGGAAGGTGCAAAAGCCAAGGTAGAGGAGGCACAAGCGAGGGCTTTGCAGGCACAAGAGAAAGCTACGGCCGTTACAAAAATGGTCGACATGGAAAGGCATAGAAGAGAAGAAGCAGAGAAGCGCATGAAGGAGCTCCAAGATAGGCTCGAAAAGTGAGGACATGGTGGACAAGGAGCTGCAAAAGATGTGAAAGGATCTTGAAGACCAAAGAGTTGATAAGGAGGGTCTTTACAAATGGCTCTGCAACATGCATAACGCATTGAATATTGTAAAAGACTAGATGATGGAGGAGTTGAAAAGGGAGAATGTAGAAACTAGAAAGGTGATGCAGGAACTTCGAGAGAGCTTCAAGGCCAGGAAGGATGGGGTAGAGAGGAGCCGAGGTGGAGAAGACAACAAGGTAGCTCTCCAGGCCAGATGGGCAGAGAGCAGCCGGGGTGGAGAAGACAAGGAGTCAGCTCTCTAGGCTAGGAACGATGTAGAGAGCAGCCACAGTGGAGCAATTTGCAGCAGCCATGGTGAGGTTTGTTTTTTCGAAACACTGTTGGAAGTCCAAAGAGTAAGCTACAAGACCCTGCAAGAAGATTACGATACTATGCACGAGCTTGTCGTGGCTTTCGACAGTTATGAAAAGCAGTCTGTCATCTTGAGAGATTTCCAAACTAGACTAGAAATCTTGGAAATGGCCCATGAAGATGTTTTTAAGCAATTTAAGCAACTTCAACAGATATTGAGGGATTCAGATGAAGCTGTTTGTAGAGTCAGCAAAAAGTGGAGGAGATGAAGGAGAACATCCACAGCCTTACAATGAAGGAGAAAGGAATCAAGAAGCAACTTTGTCACGTCTAGAGCAAGACTCTAGTATTGACAGTCGTAATAGTTAAATCGGACGCTTATCCTGCTATGCAACAAAGTCCAAAATGCATGGTTTGCCATACCCCCATCATAGATGATTGTTGTATTAGATGGCGTGTGTGCTACCAACCTATGCACTTTTTTGCTTTGGGTTGTTTGTGCATACAAAATCTAGCTGTAGAGAATGCCATTTGCCATTGCCTAGGTCATGGACAGATCAAATGTGCCTGCTTGCTACAGCTATCTACTACCAAGAAGGGTCGAGCCAACAAGCAAGAAGCTCAAATCAAGGAAAGAGGAAGTGGCATGAAGGGAGGGGCCAGGTCCCTATAGGAAAGAACCAGCCCCATTCTGGAAAGGAGCAAGGAGGGCCAAGCCTGCAATCAAGGAGCTCAACAAGGAGTCCTTGAGATGTAATATGAAGGAAAGGAGTCTTTGAGATGTAATCTATGTAATATGTATGTAATCTATTGAATTGTTAATCTTCTCTAAAGTTTACTTGGGCAATGTTTTCTTAGCTATGTGACTAGATAGTGTCCTTTGATCCACGCCAGCGTGGTGATAATAATAATGAGATGAAAGATTTTGATTTTACAAGTAATGTGAGACAAAAGATTTTGATTAGATCACTAATGTGAGACTGAAAGTTTTCGATAAGTCAACTAATGTGAGACCAAAGATTTTGATTAGACAACTAATGTGAGATGAAAGATTTTGATTAGACAACTAACATGAAACTGAAGAATGAAAAGGTCGGGCTCAATGAACTTAAAGATTTTGATTACCAAACTAACATGAGACTAAAGATTGAGAAGGTTAGGCTCAATGAACTCTCTCCTTATTTAAGTGCAGTGCAGACACAACTAAGAGCCATTGACAAAAAATGCCCCAAAACTCTGTACACTGATCCAAACTCTGTACACAAATCCACCTACAACAAATATATGGCATACCTAAATAACTTTGGAATTCTTTTGCTCTATCTGAAAATGATGTTGGATGGCATCCTCAGAGAAATAGACGCAGAGAAGGAGGAAAATAGCTACAAAGAGGACATGCTTCATGGTGGATGTATTACTTGGAGCTCGGAAGAGTGATCTGTTCCAGGTATTTCAGAAATGGCTGGCCTTGGTTGAGAATCAGTCAGGTAGAACGCTTAAATGCCTACAGACTGACAATGGTGGAGAGTATCTCTCTCATGACTTTCAACATTTTTGTGATACACGTGGGATTAAGAGGGAGCTCACATCCCCTCATACTCCAGAGCAAAATCCAGTTGCAGAAAAGATGAACCGTACCATTCAAGAAAGGTTGCAATGCATGCTTTCCAATGCAAGTCTTTTTGGTGGTTTTTGGGCTGAGGCAATGAAGACTGCAATGCATGTGATCAATAGATCACCTAGTAAGAGTTTGGATGGTGGTATTCCTGAAGAGGCATGGAGTGGCAAGAAGCCCTCTTACTCTCATTTGCATATATTTGGGCATGAGGCATATGCACATGTGCCAAAAGAGCTTCAAAAGAAGCTAGATCCTAAGTCTAGGAAATGCATATTTCTCGGTTATGGTGAAAGTGGAGAGATGGGCTATCGTCTCTAGGATCCATAAGCAAAGATGATCATACACAACCATGATGTAGTCTTCAATGAGAAGAAGATGCATAAGGCACCCATGAGGGATGTTGAAATGAGGAGAATCACTTTCCAGGATGTGAATCCACCTACATATATTGATAGGCAGCAAGCTGTCCATGCACTAAATATGCAAGAAATGGTACCACCAAATACTCCCACAGGTATACAATCAAGGGTAGATGATGGATCATCTATTGGTGGAAATGATGAGCCAAATGTGGCTGATATGCAGGTGGGACAGCAAGCTGAAATGCCCTTGAGAAGATCATCTAAAGTGTTTAGACCACTTGATAGGTTTGTTCCAGGGGTAGACTATGTGATGCTTACTGATTGCGGGGAGCCTTCTTGCTACAGAGAGGCTATGATGCGCAAGGATCAATGCAAGTGGGAGTATGCTATGCAATCAGCAATGAACTCACTTATGAAGAATAAGACTTGGGACTTGGTTTCTTTGCCACATGGAAAGAAAGCATTGCCATGTAAATGGGTCTACAAGATGAAGGTCACAGGTGATGTTGTGCCTAGGTACAAGGCCCGTTTGGTCGCTAAAGGATTCAAGCAAGAGAAGAGTGTGGACTTTGATCAGATATTCTCTCTGGTTGTGAAGATGACCACACTTAGATGCATGCTTGGACTAGTGGCAGCAGAGGATATGGAGCTTATGCAGATGGACGTCAAGACAACTTTCTTGCATGGGGATTTGCATGAGGAAATTTACATGGTGCAGCCGAAAGGCTTTGAAGAAAACGGCAAAGAACATTTAGTTTGCAGGCTAAAGAAGTGTCTCTATGGTCTTAAGCAAGCACCTAGAGAATGGTATCAGAAGTTTGATGCTTTCATTCAGTTCCAGGGTTTTAGAAGGAGTGAAATTGATCCCTGCCTCTACACTAAAAGGGCTAAGGATAATAGCCTGATAATCCTGGCACTATATGTGGATGATATGCTATTGGCTAGCAAGAATACTTATGAGCTAGATGGATTAAAGGCCAAGTTGCATGAGGCCTTTGATATGAAGGATTTGGGACTTGTACGTCATATTCTTGGTATGCGCATCACGCATGATCAGAGTAGGAAACTCCTTTGGCTTTCACAGAAGGAGTATGTTACAAAAGTATTGCAGCGTTTCAATATGGAGGGGGGTAAGGCAGTGAGTTGCCTCCATATGTGAAACTAAGTCATATAGATAGTCCCAAATCAGATGAGGAAAGGGCCATGATGGCTAAGGTTCCTTATGCATCAGCGGTTGGGAGTCTTATGTATGCTATGATAGCTACCAGACCAAACATTGCATTTGCAGTGGGAGTTATTAGTCGGTTTATGGCTAATCCAGGAAAGAGGTATTGGGAGGCAGTTAAGTGCATCATGAGGTACATGAAGGGTACCAAGGAGATGTGCATCTGCTTTGGTAAAGGAGACATGCATGTACTTGGGTACATAGATTCAGACTATGCAGGGCATGTGGATAGTAGGAGATCCATTTTTGGTTATGTGTTCACCTTTGCAGGTGGTGCAGTGTCATGGATGTCTCATGCACAGAAGTGCGTTGCTTTGTCTACCGCAGAGGCTGAGTATGTTGCAGCCACAGAGGGATGCAAGGAGGCTATATGGCTTGATCGGCTCGTGGGAGATTTGGAGATTCATACAGGTGTACCGACATTGCATAGTGATTCCATGAGTGCTATTCAACTAGCACGGAATTTGATCTTTCATGCAAAGACCAAACACATTGAGGTCAGGTATCATTTCATTAGGGAGGTACTTGAGGACAAGCGCATAGAGCTTGTCAAGGTTCATACAGATGATAACCCTGCAGATATGCTGACGAAGAGTCTACCTAGTCAGAGTTTGAGTATTGTCGTGTATTGATGGGCATTGGATAGTATGCTCACTGGTTGTTCTCCCTTAAAGGCACATTGTCCTTTAAGTGGGAGGTTGTGGGGGTTAAAGTCACTGTGCCTTTACCCCGGTTATGTACAATACTCAAACACATATATAAATGAATGGAAAAGAAGATTAGGGCATTCTGCACCCACCAAAACTTGTGTGGCTCTCTATCTCTCTCTTCCTCTTCTGTTCTTGCTTCTATTGAGAGCACTCTCACGTCAATGTAGCAACAATCAGAGATCATTATCCCCTACCATTGATTATAACAGTTTTAGAAAGGGTAGTAGGATTTGGAGCGTATAGCTTCTTGGATGGGTTCAGTGGGTTCAACCAAGTACAAATTGCACCTCAAGATCAGGCAAAGACAATGTTTGCCATAGAATGGGGCATTTTTGCATACAGAGTCATTCCATTCAGCTTATGCAATGCCCCATCTACTTTTCAAAGGGTCATGTACACTGCCTTCAAGGAATTTCTCAACAAGCCCCTACAAGTATTCCTCAATAGCTTGTGCGTACACTCAGGAAAAAAGGATCACTTGAAATGCCTTGAAGTAGTCCTTAAAAATGCAAGGAGTATGGAATCTCTTTGAATCCTCTAAAATTCCAATTCTTGGTCACACACAGAGTCATCTTGGGACACGCAGTCTCTCAACATGGGATTGCAACTAACATGGAAAAAATAAAGATCATTATGGAACTTCCCCCCCCCACTAAATGCCAATGGAATCCAAGTCTTCATGGGACATGTCGGATACTATAGAAGATTCATACTGAGGTATGGCATGATTGCAAGGCCCCTATATAAGCTCCTAGTCAACTTCATCTGGACAGACGAATGCGAACAAGCATTCGAAACCCTCAAGTGGAGATTGATCATAGCCCCTGTTCTAATGGCACCAAATTAGGACATAGAATTTCATGTACATACTGACGGTTCCAATTATGTAGTAGGGAGTGTGTTATGTTAACCTAACAAACACAACAAAGACTACCTAGTATACTTTGCAAGCAGACAGCTAAATGATGTGGAGGTGAATTACACCACAATAGAAATAGAAGCCTTGGCAATGATCTACAGCGTGAAGAAATTTCAACACTATCTATTGTTAAATTACACGGCACAGCACAACAGAAATTGAACAAAGAATAGAGAGTACACAGCAAACTAAAGATGAACAAAATTTTCCTTCAATACTGATGTAGTGCAAATGATGGCTCCGTTCTCCCGTGCACTCCCACAGTGGAGCTTAGATGGCAATCTAGACAGATACTAGGTGAAGAGCTACTAGTAGCTGGAAGATCTCTATTGGAAGATTTGATCTGATCTAGTATAATGGACTGGGGAGGTCGCCTCTTTATAGCTATGAGGGCGGTAGTTGGATCAACGTAGTTAGTGGAACCGACCAGTCAACCTACTCAGTGAAGCTGACCAGTCAACCTAGTCGGTGGAACCGACTAGTCGTCCATGGAATATTCAAGGAATATTTTCTATACCATCACCTCGGGGGCTTTTAGACTAGGCCCTCAGACCCCAACAAGAGCAAGGGGCTCCCACACAATCACCTTTATACCATCAACGATCTCATTGATAGACCTCATCTAACATGCAAGTTAGGATCCATCCAGTGTCCCGGGCTCACATATGGCTTCTCCTCATATGGGGGCCTTACAACTTGAGCACCTTAGACCACTGGTGTTTACTAGGAGAGTGGGGCATATTTAGCATCTATTGGCTACTGACTTTATCTTGTACACATATCATCAAGCCTTATTATATCTTGTGAATTGGCCATGTACCACAGGCCGGATCACTTGATGGCTTCTACTACTATAGGAGAGTCAATTTCAAAATCGTGGTGAGAAAAGGAGCTCAACATTTCATTTTCGATCACATGTCACAATTGAGGATAGGAGAAGAGCCAGATGGAATAGAAGATGACCTCCAGATGCCACATTATTTCAAATAAACGCTGTGCCTAATTGGTGTGCAGACATCATTGGGTACTTAATGGCAAGAAGTCCACCTCCTTAAATGGAAGTAGTGGATGCTAGGAAACTAATTCTAAAAGTTGCACCCTATAACCTCATTGCAAGACAACTATACAAGATGGGAAAGGACCATGTTTTAAGGAGATGTGTAATGCCACATGAGATCATGCCAACACCATGCAAAGCAAAGAAGTGGGAAAGTGCTTACAAACAGGTGGCGTACTAAGTGTGGTAGGGGCTCATAGTATGTTACTAGATGGTACTATGAACAACACAGTGACCATCAATATTGTTTGCTTGAAAACATGCCAGTTGCCATTATCTTTTCTCATCTTGTTAAAGCCATGAAATTCGACATGGAATTGGTGGATCCCAAAAGTAACATCTACTACCTATCCTCACAAGTACACAAATCGATCTACAATGCATTACCCTATGAGGCCTGAATGTGAGGCAAATGTGACCTATGAACTCTAAAACATTTCATCAACCTTTTTAGCAACAACCAATCCAAACCTTTTTTCGTGCATGGTTCACAGGGTTGTGCAAAATACTGTCAAAATATGATCTTTTGTGTTTTTTAAAGACCAATTTTGTTCTACTATTATGTTCCAGCTTTTTTACTCAATGCACAAATAGCCAAAAAAAATAAGAGAGTCAATATAAAAAAAAACCAACAATGTTGTCATCCTCCAATTCCATTGCTCTTATTTTTTGAAGACAACCATCCACACAATAGCTCTAAACTTATCTTAGGCTACGTGATCATAAGGTCAATCAACATGAACATGAGCATTATTCCCAAAGTCCAGTAAAATAGCAGAGTCTACAACTCAGCACATGGATATCCTTAAAGAAAAAATACCAACCAATCCCACTATTGCAACCAAATTTTTTGGGCTTCTTATATTTGATTATGGGTTCAACATGTTTGGGCACAAAGGAAGAAAGTGTTTTAATCGTGGTGCAACATAATCATTATATCAAATAGTCAAATAGGGCGCAACCAATTCAATACGATATGGCACATATACTAATTGATTTGTTGCTATATTGCTAATCTATTGACAAATAGTGCTATATTGCTAATCTATTGACAAATAGTAATTGATTTTGTGCTATATCACAGTGACAATAACCAATTCAGTGTTATCTAGAAGATATACTAACTATTTTGGTGCCATGTAGATGATCTATTGATAGACAGTAGCCAATTTAGTGCTATAAAGCACACACAATAACTTTTATCCATGTGAAAGAGAACTTATACAACTGCATACCATTAAGATAGAACTTGTGGATGTGCAATCTGATTTACAGCATAGACAAACATCTGAAGATAACAATTGAATATATGTTTAATTTTACAAAAAAGAATTTGGTAGGTACATTGGTCTTATAAAAGCTCTAGCTCCTTCATAATATAGTTTTTTACATCATGTGAACCATAATATATGTACAAGACTAATGCCAAGAGGGCCCCTCATGTTGTGTACTCACAAAATGGTGGTAATATTGGTCTATGGACTTGTTCATTTTACAAAAGATTTTGTAGTTATGTGCACTATTCCACATAGCTAGCCAAAATATCAACATTTTTGTGAGATAAAAGGGATCCTGCTGATTGTCCTCGGGATTAAAAATCTCAGTACAAATGGATACATCAGGGTAATTCAAGATGGGCTTGTACCGCCTGTCATGAATAAGCAATGTGTTGTCAGGGTTGAATTTAATATAGAACCTCCAAATGTATTCAAGATTCTTGAAGAAGATGGGTTTTTGCCAGTAACTTATAGGAACCCCAGGCACATCCCCAAATTGAAATGGTGCCTCTATGCATTCATCTTGGCCTATGCATTCATCTTGGCCTAGCTTTGCTAGCAAAAAATTCCTTCTCTTGCACAGGTTAGGAAACGCCTATTGCATTGTATTTTCCATATTGCGATAGGTGCAACTACTCCAAAGAATTAAGCTAAACATATTTGAGCAGGCCTTAAGGAATCATTTAGCATCCTTTCGCACCACAACAACCTCATTTGTCTTATCGCATAACAGTTGGAAATTATGAGGATGCTCAATATTTCCCCCTATAAATCCTGTATCCTTTTAGCAATACTCCATTCATGTCCAAAACCAATAGTTTTATTTTTATACCCTCAAGGACATGTATGTTTATGGCATGACTGTTATTGGCTCTACATGATGGAGTACATGCCATTCAGGCCTCCACAATAATAACCTATTATGCCTTGCCCTACCCGGTGCATCATGTTCATTCTCAACATTAGCCGTTGAATCATTCTGTACATCTGCAGGGTCTGCTTTTGCATAAGCCCATGCATCTTTGTCAATATGAGCCAGTGAATCATTTTGTGCATCAGTAGGGTATGCTTTTGCATCAGCAGGGTATGCTTTTGCATCAGCAGGGTATGCTTTTGCATCAGCAAGGTATGATTTTGCATCAGCTTGTGCATCTTTCTCAACTTCAGCATTGCGTGCCTTTGTATCAGCCTACGCATCCTTTTAAACATTAGCATTATCTACTTCTGTGTCAACATGTGCATCCTTTTGAACATCATCCTTAGCTTCTGCATCAACCTTTACATCCTCTTCAACATGAGCATTGTGTGGCGATGCATCAGCTTATGCATCCTTCTGAACATCAACTGTGAATGCTTTTATATCACATAATATCTTTGGTAATGCATCGAAATCTGCACCAAGTAGAGTCTGTCTTCTCATCCTCTATTTCTTCAACCTCATTAACCTGCCCTAAAGTTTTTACATAATCAGCAGAGCCTGTTGTGCCTTGTCAACCTAGAAGGACCTTTTGTTATTAGGATACCCTTCATCATTGTTTGTGTCGCCAGCCTGCTGTTTAATAGTATGCTTCCTTTCTTTCTTTTCTCTTTCAGTCGCATGATCTTCTCTTGCGTGTGATAATCATTCATATCATTTCCATTGTGCACAATAATTGCATGTACATTGGATTTTTGGGCAACACATAACTTGCCTTAAATGTTATTGAAACACATCAAACAAGACAAACATGGAGAGGATGGAACACATGGTGGATCATGATTCACCAAGCATGGCACATCTTTATTATATTGCAAAAAACTCTTGCAAGCTACATTTTTGGGATGCTCATCTTACGAATTTGCAAAAACCTACTCACATACAATGTATTCAATGTCATGGAAGTTCATTACACTTCAATGACATACCATTTCCCTAAGCTCTACACTTCAAGGGTATTTTTTGTGTGAAGTGGGATAATGTAATGTCATCATTAGTGACATCCAGTGGTCCAACAGGAGCCTCCTCATGCTGCTCAACATTCAGTGCCCGCCCTCTTGAGCCTACCAACTCCTCATCACCTCCATCTTCTTGTAACAATTCCTTCCCCTTCATTCTTCTAGTCACTACCTTTCTAGCCTCCCCTTAGGCTTTAGGTTATTGCAAAGCTTGCTTTCTTCTTTTTTATTTTTTGTCCGAGCCTACAAGTCCATTAAGCAACTGATACCACGATCCTCAAAGTAGGATGAACATTGTATGAAATTAAGAATGTTAAGGATTCATACCTTCGACCACACACGAGGGAATGTCATCATCAGCTACCTCCATTGGTCCAATGGGAGTCTCCAAAAGCTCCTCCACATCTTGTGCCTACCCTCATGATCCATCTAACTCATCACCTCCATCAACCTGTAACAATTCCTTCTCTGCGACAAGAAATGCTCACGAAACTTGCAAATCCTTGAAAACATAGCAACACTCTTCAAAAATATGCACAAACTCTCAAAACTCAAAAACGGAAGAGACAGAAGAAGCATGCTGGGTACAATCTTCCCCCATAGGTGTGGTGCTCTCCTTCCACCTCCTATGTATTTATGTATTGTGGCATAAAACTGGGGGTTTGGTTTTGGTCACGTCTCAACCCACAAATTGAAGAAGAGAGAAGAGATTTGGGCATTAGATGAAGCTTAAAGAGACACTCACTCTCTATCTTCTTATATCAAAACAAAGATATAGACGTCAAAGGTGAGATTGTACTCGCATTGGAAATAGGAAAGGTTGAGGGGAAGCATTGATTTGAGCTAATCAGTCAGCCCCAAAAGTAAGGGTGAGCCATTGTTGGAAATACATCTTTTGACTCAACACAATGTGAACTGATGTGAAAGGCATGAATTGATAGGGTTGATTTGGCCAACTACAATTATGGAAAGGGCAATGATCTCCTTCAATAGAGAGAAGTAGCTTCCCAAATACATGGCAAATTTAGGTCGCCTAGGGGAGTAGAGAATACCCTTAACACAGATCTAGAAATGACTCACTCATGTGGGTACACTAAGCTTTAGAGCGAGGAGAGAGGAGATGGAAGAAGGATGAGGAAAAGGAAGCATGAACTTTATTAAAAACATCAAAAGCAAGAAGAGGGATACAAAGTGAGAGCCTAATGCTCTAGGGAGAAGGGAAAAGATAGGCAAAGCTTGATACAAGTGATGACATAACTACAAAGGGAAGAACCAGATGCTGGAGAGGGAGGAGAGAGGTCTTTTTCATAGAGCAATTCTCACCCTCCTTCACCTTGTTACATTTTCAACCAATAGATTCCTTCACCCCCTGGTGACATAAGGACATGGGTCACCATCAAATGTTCCTTTGGGCACATTTTGACAAATGTCCCATCACAAGATCCTCATGACTCTTTAAAAATTGAGAAATCCAAGAGTCTTTCCCCTTGGAGCCCATAGGGACCCTCTCTTTTCCATATGTGAACATCCTCCATATACCACCTTGGAATTCTAAAAGGATTCCTCTTGACATTACACTCTTCCACACTCCTCCACATGCCCTCCATGTGCTTGGCATGTGCTCTCCATATTATTTTAGTACACTATGGAGGCCATGCAGTCATTTGGCCCACTCAAAATACACGACTCATTTCTATTTTCCCAATCACAAAGCAAATAATATATCTCTCAATCGATTCTATCCCTATACCAAGGTATTTATAATTCATACCCATGGTATTTACAATGATGCACTCCACTCATAATCACATTTGCAATCATTTTCACTAATTATTCTAATTAGTGTCAAACCCACATTAATGATTACATGAAATAAAGTAGTTGACATCAAAAGATTAACAAGCCGCAACGAGAGTAGCTGTAAAGAGTTGTCTCCCACCACCAACTTCTTCGTCGTGCTTCTTGGTTCTTTGTCTCCATGGCTAGCTTTTGCCACCTTGCGGGCCCCACAAATTCTCCCACAAGTTTCAAAACAAAATATCATTTTTTGTTGTCACATGTTTCCTCCCCCAGCAGATCCCTATGCTTGGCATGGGGGCCTGATGGGCATGGTATCCACAAATAAAACACTTTTAACTGGTACTCATTGTGGCACATCTAGGGACCTCTTGACCATTTGCATCTTCCAAAAGATAAGTGTTATTTTGGAACTTTTTCTTCACCTTGAAGGGACCTTCTCAGCGCCAAAGGAGTTTCTTGTCTAGCTGCTTCTCCACATGGCCATCAAACTTCATGACCAAGCTTCCTTCTTTGAGTTTTGGCTTCCTCTTCTTCTTGGTAAGAGCATCATACCTTGCTTTATGACATTGTTGTGCTGCCTCCAAATGTTGAAGTGCTTGAAGCCTCTTCTCATCCAAGGTCTCCAGCTATACTAGACATTGGGCATGTGTTTCTTCTTCATTGCACAATCGAGAAAAAGACGTGCGAAGGCTTGAGATTTCCAATTCTATTGGCAAGATGGCCTCCACTCCATAAACCAGCTGAAAAGGTGTGAAACCAAGGAAGAGCTTATGAGTGGTTCTATAAGCCCACAAAACCTCTGGTGTATGCACATCCCACTTCCTTTTCATGGTGTCTACTAGCTTAGACAAGGACCACAAAGCAAACCATTAGTTTTTTCCACAAGACCATTGCATTGGGGATAATATGGAGTTGATATGACATGATTTATTTTCAATTTGTGCACCAAAGATTCAATCAAGTCATTCCTAAAAGACCTCCCTCCATCTGTAAGGATTTCCAAAGGGCAACCAAAATGGGCACATATAAACTCCTTGAGAAATGATGCCACCATTGTTGCTTTGTTGTTGATAGTAGCTTTTGCTTCTGCCCATCTAGTTGCATAATTAGTTGCAACTAATATATAATACTTCCCTTGTGAAGAACGCGGAAGGGCCCCGACAAAATCCAAACCCCACCTCTCAAATGGACCATATGCTAGAATGGGATTCAAGGGCCCAAGAACCAATTGCTTGTGTCTATATGCTTGGCATACCTCACAAATTTGGCACCACTCATGGACATCTTTGTTGATTCGGGGCCAATAATACCCTGTGTTAAGGATCTTTCGAGTAGTGCTAGCTGAAGTAAAGTGACCTAAACATTCATGACACAGCTCCATAATCCTTTTAGATTCTTCCAAGCTCACTACCCTCCTAAGAACTGGATGCTATTGTTGCAGGAATTTGATTATTAGATAATTCATACACAAGGGAGACAGCATGCAATTGTTGATTACTTGAGTAGACTTGTCATAAGAGACAATCCTATTGGGGTTCCAGATCAACTACCAAATGCAGACTTGTTCTTGATCCGAGTGGATGATCCAAAAGATTGGTTTATTCTTACTAATGGACTGATGCCTGATTCTTTGACAAGGGATCAGAAAAAGAAAATGGTGTTACAAAGTAAGCCTTATTTGGTTATTGCTGGTGTGCTCTATAAAAGAGGTATTGATCAAGTAATTAGAAGATGTGTGCAAGTTCATGAGCAATAGGCAGTATTGACAAAGGCACATGCTGGAAGTGCTAGAGGACATTTCTCATGGGAGATCCCACGTAGAAAAATTATGCAAGCAAGCCTGTGGTGGCCTACAGTATTTAAAGATGCTCATCAATATGCAAAGGAGTGTTTAGCATGTCAAAGAGATGGGAAACCTTCACCAAAGGAGAGGATGCCTCATCAGCCAATTCTTCCACTTGAAGCTTTTCAAAAATGGGGTTTGGATTTTATTGGTCCAATTAAGCCAATAGCCAGGTATAGAAATAATAAATTCTACTGATTATTGTAGTAAGTGGAGTGAGGCAGTAGCTTTGAAAGATAATAAGGGAAGAAGTGTTGCAAATTTCGTGTATCATGATATCATGACAAGGTTTGGAATACCAATTGAGATAGTGTCTCACTTTATTAATAAGGTCATTGCAAAGCTAACTAACAATCACATGATGTTGCATAAGAAAACTACAGCATATTATCCACAGGGTAATGGATAGGCTAAAAATTCAAATAAGATCATTATGAAAATTTTCAAAAGGACAATTGAGGATAATCTTAAGGACTGGGATCAAAAGATAGGTTTAGTTTTGTGGGCATTTAGAATAGCTTTCAAAGTAACCATAGGTATGACTCCTTTTAGATTGGTATATGGCACAAAGGCAGTTGTTCCAATACTAGTAAGTGATTTGCATGGCAATAATTTTCCTAAGTCGGTCAATGGTTTTAGGCTTGAACCATATTTTGGGAATGATCCAACTCAACCAAAGCAAAAGGTGGTTGGAGCCAATGTATGTGAAAACACAAGTATGGAAGTAGTAATGATTTGCATTTGTCAAGTAGAGAATACAAAAGTAATGCAAATAGCACATGGTTGGTAGGTTTCACAGATCTGATAGAAATTTGACTCCCTTGTTTTTTAGTATGGAGGAATGATGGAATGGTTTCATTCATGTATAAGAAGATTGTGGCAATGTTCCTGGAGAATTAAGCAAATAATATAGGGCTACATGATGAATGTTGTAGTTGGATCTGACTGTATTCTGACCAAATTGAGTTTCGACCACTTGCCGACACACACTTGGGTCTGACATGAAGCTGATCTGATGGTTGTCCGACTTGCAAATGATCTGGCAGGGGTTCGATTTGAATCTGATTCCAAGGAAGTTCCAACTTATGTTCGACACAGCCGACTTAGATCCTAACAAGTGTTGTACATTTGTACTTGGAGGTGATATTTGGCACGAAGCGAGGAAGTGGTCATACATAAGGGTCGCCTGCAGATGATATTTTCCATGGATCGAGCAGCCGACCAAGGGATGCAATTATCCAATGAAGTGATGACCGACAGTGGCATCAGAATATAGTCCATTGGCGCATGCAATCTCAGATTTGTGTGTGGGAGAGCTCTTAGTCTACTCGGCTTATCAAAGTGAAACGGATAGTAATCTTGAGGAGTGTGGTGATTTGTGTTGATTGTATGGATGGTAGCTTGGCTCCATTTTCACAGGGTTGTATTCCTCATGCAGATCTTCGATTGTTGTTAGAAGTCACTAGAGTGGAAGAGGCCGATTTACAATTGCTGAGCGAGATCACTGAGATAGAAGTGACATGGGGAGGAAGCATGCACTGCAGCCAACGCACAAGAGTTTTGGGGGTAAAGGAGGAAGTTGAGCCAGAGCTAGAAGTAGAGATGACTGCGAAAGAAGAAGAAGACAATTAAATGGAGGAAATTGTTTCTCCACCGATGAAGAAATTGTTCGGGCAAAGTGCATTAAAAATTTTTCGGATTTCACTCTACCTGAAGTTCCATTTGAATTGGTTGGGGGAGGTCAACTTGATGGAGTATGCCAGTCTACCATGGAATGTTTGGAAGGTGCAACCTAAGGCAATAGTTCAATATGAAGAATTTTAGAAGATGGGAGGACTTATAGCTCCAAGTATGGTGGCAAACCCAAGAATTATATCTCATGTGTTTCGAGTGCCATTAATTTAAGAAGAAATAGCTTATGATAACGATGTTGAGGCTAATATGCTTTGAGAGTTTGGCCAACCAGCAATAGCAAAGAATTATTTGTTGATGTATAATGTTCAAGATGCTATGAGAAGGTAGTAGCTCAAATGGTACCTCAAGAGGGTCCAATTGCTTATCAAGACCAACACTATGTCAAGGAGGAGCTATTTGGTGTTGAGAGCAACTGAGAAGGGTTACAATATTTCATGGGCCAACATTATCTTCAATAGGCTGATGATGGAGGTTATTAAGAAAACTTTAACAAGTACCAATAATCATTCTAAAGTTGGTCCTTTCATTACAGCTCTGTTTGAGTAAATGGGAAGAGATCTTCAATAATTTTAAAGGAGATGCCAGAAGTGAATGCAGTAATTGGAACCAAGGCAAAAAGAAATACATGCATGCAAAAGGCATCAACAGATGAGGAGAAGTGGAAAGTAGTTGAAGACTTAAAAGAGGCCAAATATACTACTGAGGAAGCACACAAAATGGTGTTTGGAAAGAGCTTAGCACACACTTTTTGGGACGTACCGATTGGAGGCAGTGAATTGTTGAAGAATATGCAAGAAACTTGTAAGGAAAGAAAGATTAAGCTCAATGTAAAGAAAGCATTGGCAACTAATCTCAGAGAACAATTTGATAGTAGTTTACCAGTAGCATCTGAACCAGTGGTACAGTAGAGCACAACACAAAGAGAAGCTTGTGCAGTACGGTTGTTTGAGAAAGTGTGTGCAATAGAAGTGGATCATGCCATGAAGGTGTTAAAACAGTTTCAAGAGCAGCAGAATGAGATGTAGGTAGGGTATTCAACTCAAATGCAAGTTTTACAAAAGGACAAGCAAGAATTGCATTAAAAAATTGATGCTTATCAGTAGGAAGGGGACTAGGTTAGGGAACTGAAACAATATGTTTTGAATCAGAAAAAAGAGTTTGAAATTTATAAGCTTCAAAAGGAAAAGGAGGTGCAACAACTTATTGAACAATTGAAAATGAAAAAGGAATGTCTACCTATAGTACAGAAGGAAGGAATGTCTACCTACAGTATAGAAATGGCTTACTGAGATGAAGGAGGCATTTTTCACTTAGTTATAGAGATTGTCTAAAGACTATGTGGATTTACAAGTGGATGCAGTAATTGTTAAGGAAAGGATTAAAGCACTAGAGGATGTGGAGATTTAGCTTAAAGCCATGATAGATGAAGTAGATGGAGTGTTTATGTCAAGAATAGAAATTAGTGAGTTGAAATCTCAGCTCATAGAAACCTCATAGGGCAATGTGGAGTAGTGTAAAAAAGAAATTGATGGTAGAGGCTCAGAGGCCGTATGAGGCTTTTGCCTCAGCTACATATACTGTGGATGTGTTGTATAGGAGAAAATCAAAGATTAAAAGCACAGTTGGAAGAAGAAAAGAAGGTGGATCCAATCAAAGTCAAAGACCAGCAAGTGTTAAAACTAACTTTGAATTTCAATTTTCTGTATTAGATGTGTAGCTTGTAGATAAAATAGCAGATGCAAAGAATGTGGTGTAGGAATTTATTGCAAGTGTGTTAGTAGTTGAAACAAAGACAAAGCTTGGAGTTCAGCAGTTCACTATTGCAAGATAAGCTAGTGCTTGGACCAGAAGAACCTATGAAGAAGATAGAGGAACCCTCTGAGGCTGATGTCATAGAACAGTCTATAGAAGGTAATGTGAAAACTTTGAACTCATCACTCAAAAAGATAGCTCTGGGATTGATCTTAACTTCTACAAGGAAAACCCTATCCATCAAAAATGCCAGGTGTTAGGGGTTAACTAGGCACCTCTAGCTAACTCTAGTACTAAATAATACCTAGAGGGGTTGATTGTCATGGTTAGCACTCTAAAGTAGTTATTTAGTTATATGCGTGTAACTACTAGACTCGTGCTAGAGAGTCTTGTGAATAGAATAGAACTCCGAGATGAACCGGATTATAATGATGTTGTGTCTGTCAGTTCTACTATAATCTTTTGCTATAATCCGACAATGATAAATGAATGGAGATCATTTCTACTTTGTATCTGCGGTCTACAATGCATTTCTAAGCTGCAATTAGTTTTGACTTGTATCATATTGTTTTTTGACTCTATGTTAGAGTTCTTCATGGAAGTGTTTACTTAAGGTTTGATGTAGAAGTGCTCTAGGTAAAACCACCTTGAACACCCCTGTGGAAAATCCCCAAGACATTGTCTCTGAAGCTGACAAAGGGAAGGAGACAGTTCCACTTTGAAACACCTTTGAAGTCTTATAGGAAGAAGTGAGTGAGAGCTCGGATGAGGAAGAGGAGGTTGAGGCAATTGCCAAGTCCTAGACTTTGAAGAGTATCTCAAAGGTGCTAACATATCAATTGCTAAAGAAGAAGATCCACCTCTGAGTCGGAGAAGATCTTTCAAGTTGAAAGAATATACTTATGGTTAAAAAGCCACACAGAAGGGAAGACCTACTCAAAAAGAGGTGGTTACCACATTGAAGAAAGAGAGAAGAGGAGGCTATCAAGGGGAAATAAAAACAATACTCAATAATGTGAGACATCAATCAAGACCTATTCATCTTTATTAGTATCAACGTGGATTAAATAATCATTTGAGACCATTAATTCTAAGAAGGTGATTGAAAAGCTTGGATCAAAGGCCTGATTTCTTGGCTTTGGAAGAAGTTAAAGTGGGAGGGGATCACCTTATATGGCAACTCAAGCAGGTGCACAACCATAGAATATGGCTTATTTTTTATCCTCCAGGAGGAAAAGGCAAGACTACCTTAGGGATTCCAAAGCATTTGGAAAGCATGTTGATAGAGCTGTCCTGGTTATGAGATCTCATGGTATAGGGGTAACCTTTTGCCATAATAAGCTAACCTATGATATTTCCTCTATCTATGCTGCTATGGGAATGGGTACTTATCAAAATAAAAGGGAAAATTTAGGAGTGGCAAGGCCTTCAACTGCATCTTTAGCTAGGACAAAGGTTGTTCTTTTTATACCCTTATTTCACGTTGGTTTTCTTCTAAGAAGTTCTTAGATAATTAATATTCAGAGGTTTTCTATGGGGAGGGGACTTAGGATAGAGAAAGATGCCCATGGTTCAATGGACGTTTGGTATGATGCCTAAGAAACTAGGAGGTCTTAGATAACAAACCTTGAGACGTCTGCTTGGCAAGCTTTGTTACAAGAAGACATAAATACTTTTTGACAAATTAAGATTTATGGGGCTATGTAAAAGTATCCATTGTATTTGTGGACAAAGAGATAATTTTAGATGATAGTTTTGGCTCAATGTGCTTTAAGAGAAAGATTACAAATATATAGATGGTGAATCATGAGCCACTCATATAGAGGAGGGAGAGTATATGAAGTTAATGTGAAGAACTTGTGGATTACTTTGCTTTGAGAGAGCTTGATGAGGTGGGAAAGGCCAAAGTGGTGATCCTTCAACTTAGAGGGCCTACAAAATTATGTGGAAGAAGGTCACTACAAACAAAATAGAACCAATCACATGGACGATGCTAAAAAAGTTCAATGCAAAAAAAAGGTACTTTCCACCTGAATTTAAAATGAATAAGAAGATGCTCTTTCTTAAATTAATAAAAGAGGGATAATAGTGGAAGAATATTGGGATAAATTTTTGGAACTTCACACATATGCTCCCAAACTGGATACCACCTCACTGACCAGTAAGTTTGTGGAAGGCTTGGATCCACATATTCATTTTTTGGTGAAAGGTGGTTCACTCTGTTGAATTTTATGGATGCCATTATGAAGGCTGAAAATTGTGAACAAATACAAACCTTACAAAATTAGAAAAATAGAAATTAAGATTTTGATGGGAATAAGTTCACAGGTTGTGTTACCTTTGTGACACCAAGGACCAATCATTGTGTGTGTGGAGTAGCGGCAAAGCTCCGCTTGTAATATTTTGAGCTTGAAAGATGGTTTGATGAATCTAGTGGGATGAGGATACCCAAAATCCTCTCTAGAAAAGACGGGGCCATACTTGTAAAACCAAATCTAGAGAAAGAAAGACTAAATCTAGAGAGAGAAAGACAAAGCATATACTTTGTGAGGTCTCCTACAAATACAAAGGAGGACCCATCCTTGAGGTCTCCTACAAAAGAGGACCCACCCTTGAAGTCTCCTACAAAAGAGGACCCGCCCTTGAGGACTGCTAAAGGTATCCTACAAAAGAGGACCCACCCTTGAAGTCTCCTACAAAAGGGTTCCCACACTTGAGGTCTCCTACAAAAGAGGTCCCACCAAGAAGAAAAACTGTGTAGAGATCAACATGTATAAAGATCTCTTAATGGTGGAAACAAGCTCCCAGTCTTGAGTGGCATTGTATTCAGTACTACTTTGGTGTTCTTGCGCAAATGGTCTCCAAGTGTCCATGCTTTCTCACGTGATTGTGTTCTAGCACGCTCTCACCCTTGCACTCCTCCTTCCTCCTCCTCCTCCCTCTCCCTCATCCTTCTTCCTCCCTTTCTCCTCCTCAACCCTGGTACCTCCTTCTAAACCCTTACCCCATGACTCAGTGAAGGATACTAGCTCTCCACTCAACCTCACAACCCTGTCTCAACCTTGGAACCCCTTCTAACCTTGGAACCCCTAGTTAGCTTCCTCAACCCTAGCCTCCTTCTAAACCCTAAAAACCCTTTTCTTAACCCTTGAACTCCCATGGAGGCAAAAACCTCAACCAATCCATGTGATGAACTCTTCTTCCTCGCCTAGCGAATGCAAGAACTGCTTTCTATGCTTTAGCCTACACCTCTTACCAGAATATGACCCGAGGACCTATGCTACACTTGTGCACACCAATGGTACAATGAGCAACGACAAAATTGTAGGTGACCAACACCCTCGAACCTTGGAAATGAGAGGAAAAGTGACAATATTTTGGTGCCATTTTTTGGAAGGTTAGCGCCTAAAGCAAAAGTGGATCGTGTGTTTACCTACGTGAGGAAGAACGCCCTTTGAGAATCATAAATGCAACATCTCTCAAGGCAAAGGAGTGCAAAAATACTTCCAATTATGGCTTAAAATAAGGCTTACATCTTAATAATCAGTGTTTTCGTTTAAGCCCACTAAATAATGAAGATTGAAACCCCTAAAACACTCCACACCCTATAAAAGGACACCCATCCTCATCATTCCTTTATCTCCCACTTTTCAAGCCTCTACACTCCACTTGTTTGTCGTTCTCCCCTATATTTCCATCTACCCCTCCACCACCACCACTTTTTCCATCATCTCCACTCCGCCCCACCACCACCACTTTTTTTATCACCTCCACTCCCCTCCACCTCCACCTCTTTTTCTGTCACCTCCTCTCCCCCCCACCACCACCACTTCCACATCCCCTGCACCTCCACTCCATTTTTCTGTCCACCCCTCCTCTACCACTATTTTCATCACTCCTCCCAAATTTGGTCCACCTCCATCACCAACACCATCTCCTTGCATCTCCCCCATCATTGACATCCCCTCTTTTTCCGTCCCCTCATACACTTCCACCGTCAACAACCATTTTTTTTGTCAAGCTGAATTTCTCCTCCTCCTTGTTTTTTGTCCCCTCAGTCTTTTTCATGTTCCGCCACCCTTTTTTCCCCCTTTCATCTCCTCTTCACACTCTCCTCTTCCATCCCCACCTCCCCCAAAACTAGCCCCACCAAACAGCCCCCCCCCTTCCATCACCCACCCCCTCACCTCTTGGCCACACACCCCCCCCCTTTTGTCCACCATCTCCCCTCCCATCTCGGCCACCCTCCCCCAAAACCCAACCCTTGCCACCCCTTTCCCCCCTCTCAACCCCCCCCACGTCATCCCCTTGCTACCCCACTCGTGCCATTTCGGGGATGTGTCGCTACCTACGTTGATCTTGTTGGTGCGCCACCACTAGTGGTGTTGCCCTTCTCTATCGACATGTCGCCCACCTACGCCAACAGTTCGCCATATGTGCCCTTCAGTGCTACTTGTGTCGTTGCCTCCTCCAATGGCCGCCACCTTTTCATCACCCATGCCTCCCCGCTCCGCCGCTGCTCTACCTACCGCCCTCTTGACCACCCTCAACCTCTCTCTCACAAAGTGCCCTCCACCTCTCCTCTGTTCTCTCCTCCACCCAAACCACTCTCCTGGATCCCACTGCCGAGTAGGCCATCTACACTTCAAGCCCTCTAGCCTTCTGTTTGATGCCACCATCGCCCCCCCCCCCCCTCTCTCTCTCTCTCTCTCTCTCTCTCTCTCTCTCTCCCCTCCCTCCCTCCTTCCCTACCTCTCTCTTCTCTCTCTCCCACTCTCTCTCTCTCTCTCTCTTCTCTTCCTCTCTCTCTCTCTCTCTCTCTCTCTCTCTCTCTCTCTCTTCTCTCTCTCTCAGTCTCTTTCTCTCCCCTTCTCCCCATCCCCCCCATCTCTCTCTCTCTCTCTCTCTGTCTCTCTCTCTCCCCCTCCCTCCCTCTCCCTCCCTCTCTCTCTCCCCCTCTCTCCCTCCCTCCCTACCTCTCTCTCTTCTCTCTCCCTCTGTCCCCTCTCTCTCTCTCTCTCTCTAGTCTCTTTCTCTCTCTTCTTACCCTCCCCCCTCTCTCTCTCTCTCTCTCTCTCCATCCCTCCCTCCCTTTCCCTCTCTCTTTCTCCCTCTCTCCCTCCCTCCCTACCTCTCTCTCTTCTCTCTCCCTCCATCCCCCCCGCTCTCTCTCTCTCTCTCTTTAGTCTCTTTCTCTCTCTTCCCTCTCTCTCTCTTCAGTCTCTTTATCTCTCTTCTCTCTCTCTCTCTCTCTCTCTCTCTCTCTCTCTCTCTCTCTCTCTCTCTCTCTCTCCGTCCCTCCCTCCCTCCCTCTCTCTCTGTCTCTCCCTCTCTCCCTCTCTCCCTCCCTCCCTACCTCTCTTTTTTCTCATTCTCCCTCCCTCCACCTCTCTCTCTCTCTCTCTCTCTCTCTCTCTCTCTCTCTCTCTCCCCCCCTTCTCCCGCCCCCTGCTCTCTCTCTCTCTCTCTCTCTCTCTCTCTCGCTCTCTCTCTCTCTCTCTCTCTCTCTCTCTCTCTCTCTCTCCATCCCTCTCTCCCTCCCTCTCTCTCTGTCTCTCCCTCTCTTCCTCCCTCCCTACCTCTCTCTTTTCTCTCTCCCACTCTCCCTCCCTTCGTCTCTCTCTCTCTGTCTCTCTCTCTCTCTTCAATCTCTCTCTCTCTCTCTCTCTCTCTCTCTCTCTCTCTCTCTCCCTCCCTCCCTCTCCCTCTCCCTCTCCCTCTCTCTCTCTCTTTCTCTCTATTCCTCTCTCTGTTCAGTCTCTTTCTCTCTCTTCCCCCCTCTCTCTCTCTCTCTTTTTAATCTCTTTCTCTCTCTTCTCCCCCCACTCCGTCCCGCACACACACTCTCTCTCTCTCTCTCTCTCTCTCTCTCTCTTTTCAGTCTCTTTCTTGTTAGCTTTTGTCTAGAAGCTCACAATAGTTTGCTAATGCTATTCTCACGTAAAATGAAGCATGAAATAACAACACAAACTGCAGCGCACTTGAATTGTACTGTAGACAACCGAATCCATTAACACGACTCTCTGTTAAGGACAATTGGCTACACAAAACCCTGCTATAACGACTAAAGGTAGCGCATCTCTACCAAGCTTGTTGCAACCTTTTACATGGGCACGACAATAAACTATAGACCTCGATCAACAGCTCTAAAACATGACAAAGAGCTCTCTCAGCTCCTTATGTCGACTTTCATGGACAAAAAGACCAACTACAGATCACAAATTGCATATGTATTGAACACCACCGCCTTGATTGGATGCCACCAGAATCACCACATGAACTTGACGCTAGATAGCTTTATGCCAAGATGCCACATACTCGTGCATACACTACTCAACCAATCATCATGGATCCTTTGCATGGTCCAATAGGAGCCCTCAATCGAGCCAAGAGTTTAATGCAAACCCACAATCAGCAACCATGCAATTCCACCACGAACCAGTGAGGATCACTCCTCTAACACCTCCCTTGATCCAAACAAAACAAAAAGATAAAACCTCAAAACTCCATGAAACAGGGGACATCATAGTCCACACATCACTCTTCTCAGCATCGGAGCTCAATAGTGTACCTGAGTATCATAGCTCAGTGTGCCCATACATAGAAAGTTTCCCCAAGCTACTTGGTGTTTGGCATCGTAGCTAAACAAACCACCACAAACTCGATCTCAAAATGCCTAGTCTAGTCCTGATCGAGCAAAGCATCAATGAAAAGCAGCAAAGGCAACAATTGCAATCCATTAGGTGGAATATGACAAATCCAGTTTTTCCAGTGGTTGTTGTGTTCTTATTAATTCCGAAAAGAATCTTACGAAAGTGATGTTTTTTTTGTAATTTGTGGATGAAGACATTATATTCAAGGTAGAAGTTGCCAAAATGGAGGCTTGGTGGAGATCTGAACACTTCCTCCTCACAAGCTGTGGAGGTCATTAAAGACACACCAAGCGACCTTCAGGTGTCTTGATTCCGTTTAAATTGTGTAGATGTGCAAGTATTTGGATACTATCTACATCTCAGAGTACCAGTGCACTCTACAAGTCGGGACTCTTGCTGAGATTATCCTTATGTTATTGTGCCCAACAAGTCTGAGCATCTATTCTTTTCCATGATCAGAAACTACAAGTCTTATAACAGCCATCGAAAGAGAAAATGAAACTAGAGGAGTTGCTCAAGGAAAAGGGGGAGCATGACTACCTGATTAAAGGTATTCATGAAAAAGAGGTTCTCTGAAAATGCCCGGAAACGGCCTCCATAAAGGTAGAATCTGGAAAGGAAGGCGAACTAATTAAGACGAGAGGCCCATTCACTTCTCTCTCCCCTCACTCTAATTGAAGGTTTTCTAAAACCGACATGAATTCTCTAGGAAGAGAAGTTTCACCATGGGAAGGAGCTTCTAGGTTGGAGTGTACATGGGAGCTTTGCAACATTTGGATGGTCGTTCTTGCTAATTAAAATTTTAATGCAATGAAATAGCAGCATGCAAAATTATGAGTTTGAAACTTCAAAGAATTGGATTTGTTGTCATTCGGCTGGAGCAGTAGGACTTTGTTGAGTGGGGAACTATTGATCATGTAGGGGGGCACAGAGAGAGAGAGAGAGAGAGAGAGAGAGAGAGAGAGAGAGAGAGAGAGAGAGAGAGAGAGAGAGATGTTGGTAAGCTGAAAGGAAAGGAAAGAGTGGACACAAACTCAGAATACTTGCATTACTTGCTTGTAGAATGAAGAAGAGTGAGGTCCTTAAGTAGGCACCTCATACATGCTCACTGACATCACTGATGACTTCAGATCTCCACAATCATCTCCTCAATCTGCTCCTAGATTCTCTCAATCATCCTATGTGGCTCTTCCACCACCTAACTGTGCTTGTGTTGGTAAGCTGAAAGGAAAGGAAAGAGTGGACACAAACTCAGAATACTTGCATTACTTGCTTGTAGAATGAAGAAGAGTGAGGTCCTTAAGTAGGCACCTCATACATGCTCACTAACATCACTGATGACTTCAAATCTCCACAATCATCTCCTCAATCTGCTCCTAGATTCTCTCAATCATCCTATGTGGCTCTTCCACCACCTAACTGTGCTTGTGGGCACCTAACTGTGCCTCTAGCACTCACACATAGAAATCAAGGTGTGCCTGAGGCATACACCTTGAGATATCCCATCAAACCCCCCCTCAAGGGAATGCCTCAGGCTATGTCAAGGATACATCTAGTCTCATAGTTTCTCATGCCATCTCATGGTGGTCAAGGATAAATCTATGGCTAGGTTCTCATGCTAGCAAGGGTTCCCTTGGGTGTAAGGTAAACAAAAGGGATACAAAAAGACCTTCCAATGGTTATCTCCCCTGCATGTACATGCACACAATGTCTACAGGAGGTACCTATGGAGAAAACATACACGTGGCCTACATCATAAGGTGACCAGAGGTGTTTACAAAACACACAAAAACACAATAGTTTATTTCATTCATTTTGGAGGACTATCCAGGCTGAGTACCTTGACATAAAAAGAGAGATCTGGAGCATACATAGAGATGTTTTAAAATGCATAATCTTCAAAGGATGCCTCATCTTGTGGAGGCTCATCAACTGAAAGTAGATTTGCATTTTCTGTCTTTGCTTTGGCTCTGCAAAACTTCTCATTATGGTTGTTCTTGCCACAGTGCTTGCATGGATTAATTTTGAAGTAGTCCTTTGAAAGGTGATTTGTCTTTCCACAGTGATTGCAAGGGGTATACTTGCCCTTCTGGACTTTTACAGCATAAACAGTGTCATTGCCTTTCCTGAGCTCCATATGCCTTTCTTCTTC
This sequence comes from Dipteris shenzhenensis, assembly GCF_047967505.1. Lineage (NCBI taxonomy): Eukaryota > Viridiplantae > Streptophyta > Polypodiopsida > Gleicheniales > Dipteridaceae > Dipteris > Dipteris shenzhenensis. The sequence goes on from NC_141602.1 coordinate 29,011,702, forward strand.
TTGGAGAGCAGAGATAATACCTTCAAGATTAGGATTAGGAAGATTTTTCAAAGTGCTAACTATGTGATCATAATCTTCAGGCATACTCTTAAGTAACACTGCCATAGCATCATCTGGAGTAATAGGAGAGTTGATAGAAGCTAATTGAGTCATAAGACTCCGCATATAGTTGACATGAGCTGCTAAAGTAGTACCACTAGCCATCTTCAATTCAAAGAAAGAGATTTTAAGTGATAGTTTAGAGATGTGAGAGCTAGCACCAAAAATCATGTCAAGCTTCTGCCAAGCTTCTGAAGGAGACTCCAAGTCAGAGATATGGTGAATATAATCATCTCCTAAAGCAAGAGCAATGATACCATATGCTTTTTCTTCTCTAGCTGGATCCCTTGCCGGTCATGTCAGAGTTGAGGATTCTCCAGCATTGGAGGCCGTAGAAGAAGCGGTAGGAGTAGGTTTGACAAGTCCCCATAAGTTCTCCCTCATCAATGCAAATTTCACCTTCATCTGCCATGTTTGGAAGCCCTTTCCATTGAACTTCTCTAGATTCAATAGGGTAGCCATGAGAGGGTCTAACCCAAATATTGGGCAGTGTCTATCTCTCTTACAAGGCAAAAAATAACTGAAAGACTTCCAAAATATGAGCACTTGATGTAGCAAAGACTAGTGACCAATATTGAATCAATGATGCTTCTTCTTACATGCTTCATAGAAGTGGCTAAAATAAATGCTTTCCATTCAAAACCAGGTCAAGTAATTCAAAACAAATCTGAAGCCACACTTGTACTGAAGTTATTGAAAGATTCAAAAAACCAAAAATAAGATTCAAAAAACCAAAAATGCTAGAGTAGCATTTTATGTAGCATCATCTTCAAAAACTTGTCCAAAACTGTCAAAACTAAAAGGTTGAACTTGGAGGGCTTGTAGCTCACTCTTCAAAGCAAGGAAAAGAGGGCTTTATGAAGCAAAAGAAAGCTCATATACCAAAGAGGGTCCAGCACAGAGGTTGGACGAAATGGTGTGCACTTTTGCCCAAGAGAGTTGCTACAGGCTGAACCTGATTTTTGACGATTTCTCCCTCGTTACTGAACCAAATGAGCTGAAAAATGGCTCAAAATCTTCGTCTTGAGGTCGCCCATCTACTCCTAAGAGGGCTTAGGCAATGGCAGAGCAGGCAGGGATCCTTGCCAGCTCCCAAGCCATGGAGGCAGAGGACTAGATATAGCAATTCCCTTCTAGTGAAAGAGAGGTAATGGATGCAAGACTTTGGAGCTCATTTAGGAGTTTGCTAGCCCGTTGATTGAACGCAAGCTCGATGATTTGCAAGTTCAAGATACATTGTGAATTGCAATTGGTATACCAATGAACAAAGTTCTGGTCGAGCAAGAGCTCTATCAAACCTTTGAGTTTGTTGTGAGCCTCAATGCAGCAAGCAAGCAAGCAAACATCAACAAGTGAGGAGTTGAAGGAGGATCATCTTGCTCCTCAATCCTCCTTCTCCTTCCATTTGTTTTGTAGGGGATGAGAGAGAGAGAGAGAGAGAGAGAGAATATGAATATATATATATATAATGTTAACACGCACATAGAGAGAGAGAGGTATATATATAGAAAAATAAAAAAATAAATTAGACTTTTCCCCTCCATCTTATGTGTGTGTAACACTTACATATATGTCTATAAATATATATAAATGTGTGAGTCTTAGAAAGAGAAAATAAGTGTTTGTCCACTTCTTCAAAAATCATTGTTGCCTAAGGACATTACTCTTGAGCACCTCAATAAGGACATCTTTTTCATTACGTGAGTATGAGCCTTGATCATGTCATGTTTCATATCACAAAAGGCTTCCAAGGGGATGTCTATTGAAGAGGATGGACCTTCCCTAAAAACTCCAAACAACTATATTCAAAGATTGCTAAAGTTAAGTTATTGTAAGTAAAGTGGTTGAAGTCCCGTGCAAGCCTTTATCCCTTTTGAAACTTCTTTCCCAATTGAAGAACGATTAACATAGATCCAACTTTAAAATTCCTAAGAAGCATGTGATTTATAAATAAAATCTTAAATCGTATTCCTTGAAATAAGAGGGATCCTAGGATCCCAACCTTGAGACTTGATGGAGCAGGTTGCTAGCCCCCGTCTTAGACCTGGCGGAGTGGGTCACTAGCTCATCATAGATGGGTCAAGTTTCTCGTCTCAATAATGCCGAGGAGGACAAGTGGAGGGCTGGCACAAAGATGATTACCACCTCATCCTACTTTTCCCTTATAAAAATATTATTTCTTGGAATATACACCACCATCCGATATGAGATTGGCCCACATGGATGAGAAAGTCCAAGATCCCCTAACACCTCCACCAACTTAATACTATATATCCCATTGACCTTGGCCATATCTCCCTTAATATTTACATGGGACTACCTAGGTGGAGGGGTGGCACATGGGATTTCCTGCCATTTCACCGTACTATATTATTTACACCTATCGTTTCCTTTCACAAGTTATTCGATATTCCTTCACCTTGACTTGCTTTTTCTCTTTTCCTTTTCTTCCAATTTACACCTATCCTTTTCTTTCACAAGTTATTCGAAATATTTATGTGCTATTTACACTTGGACTTATAATGAGACTCCAAAAGGTAGGGCGATAGTGAGATCCCCACCTTGGTACATTCATTAAAGATGAGAGACAATGTCTACCACACAAATGGTGCCCCCTTGAGGGTACTGCTATTTGCGTGTTGATAGAGTCTTTTATATCAATCCTCTCTCGCCTTCTTCGCTTACTAGCATCGCAAGCTTGTATGCCTTATCCCTTGCCTCTCTGGAGGAGCTATAGCGCATGCTTGTATGCCTCATTCCTTGCTTCTTTGGAGGAGCTCCTCTCCCTCTCAAACTGCATCACCTTGCCTGATGGCTTCTCTCACTCGACGACTTGATAGATCTCCCACTTTCCCTTCCCCTAGCAAACTTGCCTCGGGTGCTCCTCCTACCTCCTCTCGAGAGTTGACCTCAGGTCCTGCAGTTGCCCAATACGGTCCACCTCAGCTTGACACAGCTGTTCTCTGATCATCGTTGCCCAATACGGTCCACCTCAGCTTGACACAGCTGTTCTCTGATCATCCTTTTGATTTGCCGTGTACATTTTCAGTATAGATAAAAGCCTCAAGGGTTGGTGTATCACAACTGCATGGGAAGCCCTAACTTTATAGTAGATAGTGCAGTATCCACGTCCTCACCTCCAATTATTCTGCATCCTTGAATCTCGCCTTAGTTGTCTCCTCTGATGGAACGAATCTCCTCAACTACCCTCATCAGTAAGCTCAATTGATTACATCTTCTCCATCATATATTGCTTGCTGTGGCGGAATTCATCTGTGGTCCACTTCATTGCATGAAAGCATTCTCTACTCACATGTTGTAAAAGGTTTGATCCTCCAACAAGCCCCGTAGGGATGAGGAGGATCACTCATTCTTTTATCATATGAACATGTAGTAGCTTTGTAGGTTCTCTTGCATAATAAATTATGTTAGATTTTTGTGTCTCTTTTTGAATTCTATTGTGTGCATGTAGGAGTTGATAGTAGAATTTTAACAATGGTGACCACCAAGATTGTGGACCTGTACATATATAGGCGCATGACTTGAGGGAATAAGGGTCCCTCATTCAACTTGGAAATTATCTCCATCCAAAGCCGTTGGTGATTTTCTTTTGCCGACGGGTCTAGTGTAGGTATGTCCCTAAGAAAAATGATCATTAGCGTGAAGAAGTGCATTAGGCAACGATTGCAGGATTGGGGGCCGAGGTGAAGGTATTATTAAATCCTCCATTTGAGCTACCATTTGAGTTGCCAGGGCCAAGGATGAGAGCCAAGGTATTATTAAATTCCTCCATTTGAGCTGCCAAGGCCAAGGATTAGCCAAGGTATTATTAAATTCCTCCATTTGAGCTACAGGGCCAAGGATTGAGCCAACTTATGAAAAATTGAAACTTGGGAAGTTGTATGCCATGTTCAGACGGATCTGTTGCCTGCATCTACTCAAAATCTAGCCAGTCTCATCTACGACTTAGAGGCATATAGGTGGGGTCGATATGCCATTCCAAACCTGCACATCAATAGGTCCACCAAAATGTTGTACGCTTCAAAAAGGGGATCCTCCACTGTGGTTGGTGGCCTGCATCTGTGTCAATGCGGTGGACTTGATTGTAATCAGGCCTGGTGTAGCCACCCCTTATCTATCTTTTATTCTTGCACTGTCATTTCTGAAAGCTGTGTTGGATCAATTCCATGAGCGCATGTACTTCCATGATATCTTTGCAAGTGAGGTGGAAGCTCTAAAGCTTTCCCTTCACCTGTTTCATTAGCAACACCCTCAACCATGCGAAAAAAAGTGACTACAATGTACCACACGTCATGATTGAGAGTTGTCTCTTGCAGCTTTCTGGTCTTCTTCCTCATGGTGGTGCTCATCCACCTCGCCTTCCTTCTCGTATGGCCCCTCTATATTGGAGGAGCGTGGGCTTTAGTATCTTGTACCATTAAGTGGTACCCATGTCTTTGGCTCCCTCTTGCTCGATTGGATGCTACTGTATCCATGGTGCTGTGGTGTGAAGTTGCCCCTTGTGCTTGTGTTTGTGCTTGTGATTGTGGAGCTGGGATCTTTGCTAGGTACAGCATCAAGATGTGATGGCGAGGGTGGTTGTGGGGCAAAGCTAAATAGATTCCAAGACACATCCATATCCTTTGGTTGTACATTGATGGGTACACCACGTGAGAATCATCAACCAAGCTTATGAATCATGTTCGGGAGGGCTTATATTCTCATACAAAACTATGATGCCCATAGGAGGATACCGTTCACTACCAACCCAAATAGGCCATGGAAATTAAAGGATGGGCTTGTGTGGTAGTGCGGCCAAAAATCTCTTCAAGGTCATGCAAGATGAGTGCCTTATAAAAAAGGATGTGTTGTTGGAGGAAGGCAGTGAAAATGGAAGGTGTCATGGACTATGCTTGAAGTGAAGCAGAGTGTGGAGGTACATGATGCCTCGAGTAGCCTTTTATGGAGGTAACCTAGTTTTGAAAGGGGTGGAATTGATGCTCGTGCTGCAAGCAGCTCCGTTTGTGGAGTAACAATTTGATGTTGGCATTTCTAGAGCGTTGCATGTAGCCGTTTGATGAGTTGGGCCTACTGTTGTACCCTGACTTCTAAGGCATGCTTCTCCTCCTCTACATGGGTGTGCTATTCTTGATCCAAGGTGGCTTGCCACTATAATGTCTTGTAGTCCGCCTGGAGGGTATCCTTGCGAGAGCCTTCTGTGGCCAAGGCCTCCTACGTCTGTTGTAGCTCCTACTCCAATTTCCTACCGATTTCCATGGCTTGTAGTGTGCTAGCCTCTACTACCAGACGGCCTGACTTTTCTTTTTGTAGTACCACCTCTGTGTGCTAGAGCTTAGTATTGGCCTAAACACCTGCACGATTCTATCATATTAAAAATTCATGTCTTCTTTGTAGGATATCCCGTGCAACTACTGAAAGTGCCGTTATCAATTCCATAAAGGCAAGCTCCTTCTACCTAGCTTGATTGTATTCTAACATTAATTTGTGGTACCACGGGGCTCTTTACAGACCCTTTCCATCTAGTTGTTGCCTTCTGTCGAGCTTCTTCGGCTTGGAGGCGTGCAAGTTTCTCTTGTTGCTACCGAAGGAGGTCATCGTACTATTTCTTAGCCACTTCTTCATCCCTCAACCATTCATCTTGCCATCATTTTGCTGCCTCTTCGCAGCAGTGGCTTCTTCTTGTGCTTGCTGGCTCGAGTCCTCCCACCTTCGTTTGGGTGATTGCTTTGTTGGCATAGATCTAGTAGAAGGGGATGATAGCAGATTGACTTCCCTTGCAACATCACCATACGCTTCTGGAATAGGATCATCTGACAGGTGATGGATGATGGGCATGAAGAACATTGGGTTCTCGATCTTGTTCCCATGCCTACAGATGCCAATAAATGCCAATAAATTCCTTACAGAAGAAATCTGCCCAATTGGTTTCTTCTGGTTCATGGAGGCGGGCCAAGAAGTTAGGTAGCACCATGCTCTGATGCTCCGTTGGCTGGATCTGTGCCAATAAAGTAACTACCCAAACCGCTTTACCCAATGCCTCATTCTAGATCAGCCTGATAGCAGGATGCCACCCCTATGCTTCTTTGTGTTGTAGTTTACCACTATTGCTAGCCTCTTCTCCATTGTGCACAACTTTGCAAATGGCTGGGAGACAAGAGGGAGATTGAAGGCTTGTCGAACTATTTCTACAGTGAACTGGTAGTAGTGGTTCTCTCCATCTGCATGTAGCCAACAAGTCGTGCGCTTGTGGCCTAATTATATTTTGAAATACATATCACATGGCCTACATCATATGGTGACCAGAGGTGATTTACAAAAGACAAAACACATAACATTCTTTTTGGAGTACTACTCTAGGCAGAGAACCTCAAAATTGACCAAGTCATGATAAAATTTCATAAGACATTAGGGGAGAATTGGGGTCTCAAAAGGGCCTCCAATTAGTGTTTCCTAATTTCAAGGGATTAGAGAGTGATTTGAGGTGTACCAATGAGAGTGCTAGAAGGTGTGGAGCAATGGTATGTTGAGGTGGAGGGTGGGCAAGGCTACAGAGAGCCCCTATTGGTTGCTCCCCTTACACTAGGGACCACCCAAACCATTCCCCCCCTCTTAACCCATGTATGACCCTCCTACCAAGTGCACCTCCCCCACATGAGCCCAAAATTGCATTCAATGGGATGGTAGGACCCAAATGGTGAATTTTTCTTCTCCCCTCCCTCTTTCTAGGGCCTTTGCCCCCCACTCTTTTGGTCCACCCTACCAAATCACTCAGATTTAAAACAAATCCCACACATTTTCCCTCTTCCCCCTCTTTCTTTGCTACCTCCTACTCTGGCCTGCTTGTTGCAGCTCCTCTCTCTCTCTCTCTCTCTCTCTCTCTCTCTCTCTCTCTCTCTCTCTCTCTCTCTCTCTTGTGCCTCTGTTGGAGTTGCTCTGTCCCTCTCCTTCTCCCTCTAGGGCCTTTGCCCCCCACTGTTTTGGTCCAGCCTACCAAATCACTCAGATTTAAACCAAATCCCACACATTTTCCCTCTTCCCCCTCTTTCTTTGCTACCTCTTGCTCTGGCCTGCTTGCTGCAGCTCCTCTCTCTCTCTCTCTCTCTCTCTCTCTCCTGTGCCTCTATTGGAGCTGCTTGTCCCTCTCCTTCTCCCTCTCCTGTGCCTCTGTTGCTGTTGCTCTATCCCTCTCCTTCTCCCTCTCCTGTGCCTCTATTGTTGCTACTCTATTCCTCTCCTTCTTCCTCTTTTATGCCTCTTTTGGAGCTACTCTCTCCCTCTCCTTCTCCGTCTCCTGTGCCTCTATTGTTGCTACTCTATCCCTCTCCTTCTCCCTCTTTTGTGCCTCTGTTGGAGCTGCATTATGTAGGAGTCCCATTCTTGCTATTGCAACCTCTGCAAGCATGGTGAGGAGAAAGGCTACAAGACCATGCAATGTTGTGACCTCTCCTGTGCCTCTGTTGTTGCTGCTCTATCCCTCTCCTTCTCCCTCTTTGTGCCTCTATTGGAGCTGCATTGTGTAGGAGTCCCATTCTTGCTATTACAACCTCTGCAAGCATGGTGAGGAGAAAGGCTACAAGACCACGCAATGTTGTGACCTCTTGTGTCTTCCACAACACTAGAAATGCATTGGATGAGTGGATCCCTTGCACCTATAGCTTAAATGAATGGAGAGTGAGTGATGAAAGGATCGGCCAAAGCTCCACATAAGCTTCCCAAGAGCAAGAGAGGTGACATCTTGCATGAGTGGAAGGGGCACATCTTAAAGTTCAAGTTTGGGAAGAAAGGATGGCTTGCAAAAGTGCAACATGTTTACATGGGAAAAGATATGCGGCTTCCTCCATCATTCAATCAATCTAGGATACCATCACACTGTGAGCCTTTCTATCTATGTACCTTTTTCACCTGTAAGTGTAATGAGTCCATTTGAAAATTTTGTGTTTGGTTTCTATTCCCTTCGGACCTCAAGACGTGGGAACTAGTTGAATCATTCATAGGCAAGTTCACTGTGCTGTGATTCATGAGGATTTAGGTTAGCAAATGCATGCTGGGGAGAAGTTGGCCTCCTTGCAAATGAAGAATGTGTATTGGTATAACGCAACATACATCACTCCAACAACATCATCAAGCTATGGCCATCTACAAACCATTGCACCACCACAATTTCAAGACATGGATTGCAGCAATGTGGACTCAAGGACATTGCAATCGTATAAGGACAAGATTGCAAAGGATGTGGGCATGGCCATGAAGTTTACATTTAGATCCAAATGGGCAAGGTTATCTTGGTTTATGCCTGAGCTGCACATTTTGGCTTCTTTATTTCAGAATATACATATGCATAGAACAAAAACTATGTGGTCTTGCAAGCGTGTAGATGAAAATGCTCTTGAAGATTTACTTGGGATGAATTGGGGAACTAGGTCAGGTGACCAAAATGGCGATGTGTTTCAATGTCATGGATGTAAAGACAATGTGGTTATCAAATATTATTTGTCATGCCAAATGTTGTATTTAGCTTTTCAGTACAGGCGCAAATGGCCGATGGCTTCCCCTAGACTCTAATGATGAAGACAATATGGGGGAAAGTTTGTCTATTGATGTTGAAGAGGGAGATGCCAAGAATATGAGCGTCACATCGCAATGGACTCTAAGGGATGTGCGAGAACACCTATTGGTCATGGAGGACGGCATGTTAGAGTCCTTCTACTTTATCTTAAATGGTGGTAAGATAAGCCACCATGTGGAGAAGTGCATGCATAGTGCCAATTTCATTCCTCTTGCAACTTTGAAGATTGCTAACAATGTGTTTGACTAGTGCAGCATTTAATTTTTTGTCTGTAAAATCCTAATTATTGCTTCAAAAGATGGACAATTAAATTAAAATGTTATTTCTTTTAATGTTTTCTCCTTTCAGTTCATGGTAAATGTTTTTCAAAAAGTTTGGGGATTTTATATGAGTAATTTTAATTTTTAGGGTTTTGATATATATTAAGGGATAAGAGTCCTTTTTACATCACATTCTCACTTTCACATTTAGAGAGCCATAGAAACTCCCATCCTCAGAAGTTACTCCCTCCATCAAATGCTATGAGAGTGCTCTCAACGGAAGCAAGAACAGAAGAGGGAGAGAGTGAAACAGAGAGCCACACAAGTTTTGGTGGGTGTAGAACACCCTAATCTTCTTTTTCATTCATTTATATATGTGTTTGAGTAATGTACATAACTGGGGTAACGGCACAGCAACCGTTAACCCCCACAACCTCCCACTTAAAGGACAATGTGCCTTTAAGGGAGAACAACCAGGGAGCATACTATCCAATGCCCATCAATACATGACAATACTCAAACCGCTAATTAGGTAGACTCTTCGTCAACATATTTGCAGGGTTATCACCTGTATGGACCTTGACAAGCTCCATGCGCTTGTCCTCAATAACCTCCCTGATGAAATGGTACCTGACCTCAATGTGTTTGGTCCTTGCATGAAAGACCAGATTCCACGCTAGCTGAATAGCACTCATGGAATCACTATGCAATGTCGGTACACATGTATGAATCCCCAAATTTCCCACTAGCTGATCAAGCCATATAGCCTCCTTGCAACCCTCTATGGCTACAACATACTGAGCCTCTATGGTAGACAAAGCAACGCACTTCTGTGCACGAGACAGCCATGACACTGCACCACCTGCAAAGGTCAACACATAACCACAAGTGGATCTCCTACTATCCACATGCCCTGGATAGTTTGAATTTGTGTACCCAAGTACACGCATGTCTCCTCTACAAAACAGATGCACATCTCCTTGGTACCCTTCATGTACCTCATGATGCACTTAACTACCTCCCAATGCCTCTTTTTTGGATTAGCCATATACCGGCTAACAACTCCCACTGTAAATGCAATGTCTAGTCTAGTAGCTATCATAGCATACATAAGACTCTCAAAGTGTGGTCATCTTCACAACCGAAGAGAATATCTCATCAAATTCCACCACACCCTTCTCTTGCTTGAACTCTTTAGCGACCAAACGGGCCTTGTACCTAGGCACATCATCACCTATGACCATCTTGTAGACCCATTTACATGGCAATGCTTTCTTTCTATGTGGCAAAGAAACCAAGTCCCAAGTCTTATTTCTTCATAAGTGAACTCATCTTTGATTTCATAGCATACTCCCACTTGCCTTGATCCTCGCGCATCATAGCCTCTCTGTAGCAAGAAGGCTCCCCACAATCAGTAAGCATCACATAGTCTATCCCTGGAACAAACCTATCACTCTAGATGATCTTCTCAAGGGCATTTCAGCTTGCTTTCCCACCTACATATCAGCCACATTTGGCTCATCATATCCACCAATAGATGATCCATCATCTACCCTTGATTGTATACCTGTGGGAGTACTTGGTGGTACCATTTCTTGCACATTTGGTGCATGGACAGCTTGCTGTCTATCAACATATGTAGGTGGTTTCAATCCTGGAAAGTTATTCTCCTCATTTCAACATCCCTCATGGGTGCCTTATGCATCTTCTTCTCATTGAAGACTACATGGTTGCGTATGATCTTCTTTGCTTTTGGATCCCAGAGATGATAGCCCATCTCTCCACTTTTACCATAACCCAGAAAAATGCATTTCCAAGACTTAGGATCTAGCTTCTTTCAAAGCTCTTTTGGCACATGTGCATATGCCCCACACCCAAATATACGTAGATGAGAGTAAGAGGGCTTCTTGCCACTCCATGCCTCTTTAGGAATACCACTATCCAAACTCTTACTAGGTGATATATTGATCACATGCACTGCAGTCTTCATTGTGTCAGCCCAAAAACCCCCAGAAAGACTTGCATTGGAAAGCATGCATTGCAACCTTTCTTGAATGGTACAGTTCATCTTTTCTGCAACTGGATTTTGCTCTAGAGTACGGGGGATGTGAGCTCCCTCTTAATCCCACGTGTATCATAGAAATGCTGAAAGTCAAGAGAGAGATACTCTCCACCATTGTCAGTCCATAGGCATTTAAGCGTTCTACCTGACTAATTTTCAACCAAGGCAGCCATTTCTAAAATACTTGGAACACATCACTTCCAAGCTATGGCATAAGCCCACACTTTCCTAGTTGCATCATTAATGAATGTCACATAGTATTCAGCCCCACCTAATGACTGTGTAGGCTAGTATTCAGCCCCACCTAATGACTGTGTAGGCATGGGACCACATACATCTGAATGCACTAAATCAAGCTTTTCAAACTCTTTCTTTCCCCGTCTTTTATGGGCTGACTTTGTTTGCTTCCCATAGCGATAATGCTCACAAAATTCAAAATCAGAGAAACTCAAATGCGGTACATAACCCAAACGGCATAAGAGTTTCATCCCATTTTGGCTCATATGGCCCAACCAGCAATGCCATAAAGAAGTGCTTGGCTGCTCGATTATTGCACTCGGGGGGGTCACTCATCATATGTAACCCTATCACGTGAGTTCAACAGAAGGATTTTTTTTATTTCTAAAATTTACAGAAATAAATATACATAAGGGACTATTTAAAATAGTTTTGGAAAAAATTTACAGATTTGTATAGAAAAGGGGTACATTTTATTAATGAAATTTTTTACAGATAAGGGACTTTAAATATAGGCCTTGAACGCACGTGATATAGAGGGTTTATACATAGTGACCCCCCCGAGTTATTGCAACAACATGATCAAACACCCCTAATACATGTAAGGGATACAAAGTCCCACACTTGGCACCCCTAGCCAAAAGCAAAGAGCCCCTCTTAATTTTCCAACTCCCAAAACCAAAGTTGGTCTGAAAACCAGCATCATCTAGCTGACCTGTTGAAATGAGACTCTTGGTCAGCTTAGGCACATGTCTCACATTTTTCAAAATAAATGCAGACCCATTTGCAAAAGAAAACTTTATGTCACCTACTCCCACTATGTTACATGCATAGTCATTTCCAAGATGCACACAACCTGTGTTTCCAGTTCATAAGTGGAGAACCATTCCCTATGGAGAGTAACATGGAATGAAGCACCAGAATCCATAATCCAATCCTGGGAATATGCATCATCTGAAGTGGTAAGCAACTCCACAGATAAACTAAACATGAAGAGAATGTCATTGTTACTATCATGTGTGACTGCATTGATCTCCTCAATCTTCACTTTTCCTTTGTCCTCCCTTGGACTCTCTTCCTTCTGATTTGCACCCCAATTTGCATTCTTTTTCTTATCCTTTTGCTCTCTTTTCAGCTTGTAACAATCCTTTTTCATATGGCCCTTCTTGCCACATTGGTAACACTCAATGTTCCGTGCCCTGGATTTGCTATGAGACTTCCCTCTTTCTTGGGACTTCCCCTTGAATTGTGATCTGCCCCTTTGCACATTTAAGGCTGCATCCTGCTTGTTGCCATCCATAGGCATCCTTCTAATCTCCCCGGCCAACAAACTACCCACAACATCATCAAACTTCAGTACTCCACCAGGTGCAGAGTTACTGACAGCTGTACGAAAGGTATCCCATGAGGATGGCAATGAACATAAGAGAAATATTGCCTTAGTCTTCGCATCAAAATTCATCTTCTGAGCCTAAAGCTAGCTGAAACTAATATTGAATTCATTCAAGTGAGAAGCAATGGAGACCCCTTCCTTCATCTGCAGCTCAAACAACCTCTTCATGAGGTAAACTTTATTAGAGGCAGTTTCCTTCTCATAAGTGGCACATTGTTTCTTCCATAAATCTTCCGTACTTTGCTCATTTACTACTGTGAAATAAACTAACTCTGCAATATGAAGTCTAATAGTAGACTTTGCTAATGCATCCAACTCATTCCAATCATCCTCATACATATTTGCAGGCTTAGCTTCAATCCCTGCCAAGGGTTTAATCTGCTTCTTTTGAATAAGCACATACCTTATCTGTCTTTCCATAAAGAAAAGTTTCTCTCATCAAACTTTTTAATGCTAAAAAACTCCTTTTAGACATGGAAGAGGATGCCATGATGCAAATGAAGCAAAATCCCAAATGCTAGTACCTGCAAAAGAGAAATCACACCAAATACCAGGTGCACCCAAATGTGTATGCCACAATAGAGTGAAATATCACCAAAACTCAAAGCTCAAAGCATCAAAAGATGCAGCTAACTCTTTTGTGTACAAGAGGAGTGAGTTTGGAAGTAGAGGAAAGGGAAAGAATGTTGAGGGCAAAATTTTTAAGCTCTCTCCTATCGAGGGTTTTTAGTGGTTGAGAGAGAGACTGAGAGAGTGATTCGAAGGAGGCTTTGCCCTTAGGGGAAAGAAGGTTAAGATTAATGAAGCTATAAAAATAAGAATTAGTAGGGGCTAACTCGACAGGGATGGGGAGCGGAAAGGCACCATTGAGGATGAGGATGTCATTGGCGAGGCCAGGGAGGATGGTATGATAATCAGCAAGCCATGTGAGAATTTGGGTCAGGGGAGGGGTACTAAAATGTGAGGTGGGACCTTATTACTAAAGTCACATAGTGCAAGGAAAAAGAGATTTTAAGAGTAAAAATTATGAAAAATTAGTTAAGTAGAGTTTTAATGAGGGCAGGGACATAAGATGTTATAAGATAATATAGTTAGTTAAGAGTAAAACATTAAGTAGAGCTAGTAAAGAAACATATTAGAAAACAAGAAAAAGGAGCAAGTATATATATATATATAGAAAGTAGAATATATTAGGGTAGAAGAGAATAAATGAAAAAAAAAATAGAAAAAAGGAAAAGGAAAATTTGAAAAAGGGTTTATATTAAAATAAAAGTGAATAAATTTAAATTTTAAACTATAAAAGGAAAAAAGGGGGACAAAAAATAAAATTAGATGTAGAGTAGTGAAAGCAAAGGAAAGTAAGGGACAAGGGAGTTTAACAAATTGAAGAAGATAAATTTTTTTTTTAATTTACTAGATTGAAGAAGGGAAGAAAAAAATAATAAGAAGGAAAGGGAATTATAAAGCAAGTGGGAGGGGGGGGTTAAGGTGGGAAAACAAGGGAGCTAGGGTTAAAACCAAAGGTAGAAAGGGGTTGTGTGTGTGTGTGTGTGTGTGTGTGTGTGTGTTTGTGTGTACCCACCTTTGCCCCAATAGGGTACATCACACTAGGTGAGACAGTAGGTCATCACCTAGTGTGATGAGCTACTATCTACCTAAGAGAAATAAAAGTGTAAATAAATCAAGTTTGAGTTGAGGGATGGTATTTGAAGAGATATAATCATGGATAATATCTTTGATTCTATCTGGTTGGAAGCCATTGTCTTTGCAAATGTCTATGAGAGTGGAGATGTGGAGAAAAGCTTTAACAGTTAGAGCAAGAGTAGAGAATGGCAAGGATGAAGGTTAAGCAAACTTTATAAGAGGAGAAGAAAGGTCGGTTACTATGACAACTGATGAGGGAGATGGTGGGGAATTCGAGAAGTTTTTCTTTCAAACAAAAGTGAAAAAGAAGGTAAAAGGGTGATGCTTGTGTTTAGAAAGGTGGTGATGGGGCCGATGATATTTTGATTAGCATCAATAAACGAGGTAGATAGACTACATTTCAGTGAGATAATGTGTAGTGGATGGTGTGGGGGTTAAAGGTCACTGTGCCTTTACCCCAGTTATGTACAATACTCAAACACATATATAAATGAATGAAAAAGAAGATTAGGGTGTTCTGCACCCACCAAACTTGTGTGGCTCTCTGTGTCTCTCTCTCTCCTTCTTCTGTTCTTGCTTTCGTTGAGAGCACTCTCAACTAGTATCAGAGCCCTGGTGATTTAGCTGAGCGTGCGTGAATGCTTGAAGCTCAGCAGCTCTGTGGAAGGAAGGAGAAGCTCTATGGGAAGTTTTGTGGGTGACTTTACTTGCGTCTAAGTCTGTAGAGACCTTGGAAGAGCCTGTTAAGTGGTTTCAAAGAAAAAGTCGTTTTTTGAGCTTTTCCCTGTTCCGTTTGATGACAGAGACTCCATATTGACTTGTAGAGGCAACTATTGCTTGCTTTTAGTGTCCACTTTACTTCAGGAGCTTGGAAACACCTTCATTCTTGAATCTGGGGTCATTTCATTGGATTTTTGACTCACTATGTCAGTTCCTACGTTTTTCTGTCTGGGTGTTGGAACTCAAGTTTGGAGCAACCATTTGCAGATCTGTTAGTTCCGGTGGACTCAGGAGGTCCTAAAACTTCTATGTTGCTCATCATTCGCACTCCGGTGGAGTTTACAAACAGCTCTGTTTCAAAAACCGTTTTTCAGCCCGTGTGTTGGACCCAGTGATTGAGACCACGGTTAACTGTCTGTCCCATTGCGTTCCGGATGCCCAAAAACCCCTACCTATCAGTTCTTGCACGATTCGGTGGAGGATTTTCAGAGTTATAGATCTCTGTGTATTCAATTTCATCTCTCTGTTATGCATTTTTCATTCTAAGGTTTTGAAACCTTAGATTTATGCCAAATGGCAGTGGATAAGTGTTGACTCCCATTTCTCACTCATCGGTTGGGATTTTGGAGTTTCGGAAGAAGAGAGATATTTGCAGATTTTCTTACTGAGTCCGATTATGCAATGGTGCCCATGTTTTGATGCATCTCAAGTTCTTTTTTCAGTAGCAGTCATTACCGTGGGACCATGATTTCTTGAGCATACCTTATGTAGATCACTCTGGTTGCAGTGTGCGCTCATTCATGGTGTGCATTGGGTTGCATGGATGATTTATAGGCCGTTTGGATGCATTGAGGTCCTTATTGGATGCACTGATAGGCCCAAATTGCCTTGTGGGATGCTATTTTTTATGGACGCTTTGCACATGGATGCTATTTTATGCTGAGGGACAGCTTTGACACATTGCAGGTGATGCACTGATAGTGCTATGCTCTCTTGGATGAGACATATGCCAGTGGACGGTGTTTATGCTTGAGTCATTTGGCACTTATTGGCATTTTTGATTGCCATTGTAGTTGGCATTTTCTTTTGGGCCAGATTTGCTCATATGCATGCATAGTATATGCACATGAGTCAGATGCTTTGAGACATGAGTTTCGGTGATATTTCACTCTATTGTGGCATACACATTTGGCTGCACCTGGTATTTGGTGTGATTCTCTCTTGTATGCACTAGCATTTGGGATTTTGTTTTATTTGCATTATGGCATCCTCTTCCATGTCTGAAAATGAGTTTTTTAACATTAAAAAGTTTGATGGGACAAACTTTTCTTTGTGGAAAGAACAGATAAGGGATGTGCTTATTCAAAAGAAGCAAATTAAACACTTGGCAGGGATTGAAGTTAAGCCTGCAAATATGTCTGAGGATGATTGGAATGAGTTGGATGCATTAGCAAAGTCTACTATTAGACTTCATCTTGCAGAGTCACTTTATTTCACACTAGTAAATGAGTAGACTACATAAGATTTATGGAAGAAACTATGTGCCACTTATGAAAATGAAACTGCCTCTAATAAAGTTTACCTCATGAAGAGGTTGTTTGAGCTGCAGATGAAGGAAGGGGTCTCCATTGCTTCTCACTTGAATGAATTCAATATTATTTTCAGCCAGCTTCAGGCTCAGAAGATGAATTTTGATGCGGAGACTAAGGCAATATTTCTCTTATGTTCACTGCCATCCTCATGGGATACCTTCCGTACAGCTGTCAGTAACTTTGCACCTGGTGGAGTACTGAAATTTGATGATGTTGTGGGTAGCTTGTTGGCTGAGGAGATTAGAAGAAAGTCTATGGACGGCAACAAGCAGGATGCAGCCTTAAATGTGCAAAGGGGCAAATCACAGTTCAGGGGGAAGTCCCAAGAAAGAGGGAAGTCTCGTAGCAAATCCAGGGCATGGAACATTGAGTGTTACCACTGTGGCAAGAAGGGCCATATGAAAAAGGATTGCTACAAGTTGAAAAGAGAGAAAAAGGATAAGAAAAAGAATGCAAATTGGGGTGCAAATCAAAAGGAAGAGAGGCCAAGGGAGGACAAAGGAAAAGTGAAGATTGAGGAGATCAATGCAGTCACACATGATAGTGACAATGACGTTCTCTTCATGTCTAGTTTATCTGCAGAGTTGCTTACCACTTCAGATGATGCATATTCCCAGGATTGGATTTTGGTTCTGGTGCTTCATTCCATGTTACTCCCCATAGGAAATGGTTCTCCACTTATGACAGTGGAAAGACAGGTTGTGTGCATCTTGGAAATGACTATGCATGTGACATAGTGGGAGTAGGCGACATAAAGTTTTCTTTTGCAAATGGGTCTGCATTTGTTTTGAAACATGTGAGACATGTGCCTAAGCTGACCAAGAGTCTTATTTCAGTGGGTCAGCTAGATGATGCTGGTTTTCACACCACTTTTGGTTTTTAGAGTTGAAAAATTCAGAAGGGCTCTATGCTTTTGGCTAGGGGTGCCAAGTGTGGGACTTTGTATCCCTTACATGTATCAAGGGTATTTGATCATGTTGTTGCAGTAACCGAGCAGCCAAGCACTTGTTTGTGGCATTGCAGGTTGGGGCACATGAGCGAGAATGGAATGAAACTTTTATGCCGTTTGGGTTATGTACCACATTTGAGTTTCTCTGATTTTGAATTTTGTGAGCACTGTCTCTATGGGAAGCAGACTAAATCAGCCCATAAAAGAAAGGGAAAGAAAGAGTTTGAAAAGCTTGATTTGGTGCATTCAGACGTATGTGGTCCCATGCCTACACGGTCATTAGGCGGGGCTGAATACTATGTGACATTCATTGATGATGCAACTAGGAAAGTGTGGGCTTATGCTATAGCTCGAAAGAGTGATGTGTTCCAGGTATTTCAGAAATGGCTGGCCTTGGTTGAGAATCAGTCAGGTAGAACGTTTAAATGCCTACGAACTGATAATGGTGGAGAGTATCTCTCTCATGAATTTTAACATTTCTGTGATACACGTGGGATTAAGAGGGAGCTCACATCCCCTCGTACTCCAGAGCAAAATCCAGTTGCAAAAAAGATGAACCGTACCATTCAAGAAAGGTTGCAATGCATGCTTTCCAATGCAAGTCTTTCTGGTGGTTTTTGGGCTGAGGCAATGAAGACTGCAGTGCATGTGATCAATAGATCACCTAGTAAGAATTTGGATGGTGGTATTCCTGAAGAGGCATGAGTGGCAAGAAGCCCTCTTATGCTCATTTGTGTATATTTGGGTGTGAGGCATATGCACATGTGCCAAAAGAGCTTCGAAGGAAGCTAGATCCTAAGTCTAGGGAATGCATCTTTCTGGGTTATGGTGAAAGTGGAGAGATGGGCTATCGTCTCTGGGATCCAGAAGCAAAGAAGATCATATGCAGCCATGATGTAGTCTTCAATGAGAAGAAGATGCATAAGGCACCCATGAGGGATGTGGAAATAAGGCGAATCACTTTCCAGGATGTGAATCCACCTACATATGTTGATAGACAGCAAGCTGTCCATGCACCAACAAATGTGCAAGAAATGGTACCACCAAGTACTCCCATAGGTATACAATCAAGGGTAGATGATGGATCATCTATTGGTGGAAATGATGAGCCAAATGTGGCTGATATGCAAGTGGGACAGCAAGCTGAAATGCCCTTGAGAAGATCATCTAGAGTGTCTAGACCACCTGATAGGTTTGTTCCAGGGGTAGACTATGTGATGCTTACTGATTGCAAGGAGCCTTCTTGCTATAGAGAGGCTATGATGCGTCAGGATCAACGCAAGTGAGAGTATGCTATGAGTTCACTTATGAAGAATAAGACTTGGGACTTGGTTTCTTTGCCACATGGAAAGAAAGCATTGCCATGTAAATGGGTCTACAAAATGAAGGTCACAGGTGATGATATGCCTAGGTACAAGGCTCGTTTGGTCGCGAAAGGGTTCAACCAAGAGAAGGGTGTGAACTTTGATGAGATATTCTCTCTGGTTGTGAAGATGACCACACTTAGATGCATGCTTGGACTAGTGGCATCACAGGATATGGAGCTTATGCAGATGGATGTCAAGACAGCTTTCTTGCATGGGGATTTGCATGAGGGAATTTACATGGTGCAGCCGGAAGGCTTTGAAGAAAAGGGCAAAGAGCAATTAGTTTGCAAGCTAAAGAAGAGTCTCTATGGTCTTAAGCAAGCACCTAAAGAATGGTATCAGAAGTTTGATGCTTTCATTCGGTCCCAGGGTTTCAGAAGGAGTGAAATTGATCACAAAAGGGCTAAGGATAATAGCCTGATAATCTATATGTGGATGATATGCTATTGGCTAGCAAGAATACCTATGAGCTAGATGCATTAAAGGCCAAGTTGCATGAGGCCTTTGATATGAAGGATTTGGGATTTGCAGGTCATATTCTTGGTATGCGCATCACGTGAGAGTATTGCAGCGTTTCAATATGGAGGGGGGGAAGGCACTGAGTACTCCATTGCCTCCATATGTGAAATTGAGTCATACAGATAGTCCCAAATCAAATGAGGAAAGGGCCATGATGGCCAAGGTTCCTTATGCATCAGCAGTTGGGAGTCTTATGTATGCTATGATAGCTACTAGACCAGACATTGCATTTGCAGAGGGAGTTGTTAGTCGGTATATGGGTAATCCAAGAAAGAGGCATTGGGAGGCAATTAAGTGCATCATGAGGTACATGAAGGGTACCAAGGAGATGTGCATCTGCTTTGGTAGAGGAGACATGCATGTACTTGGGTACACAGATTCAGACTATGCAGGGCATGTGGATAGTAGGAGATGCAACTTTGGTTATGTGTTCACCTTTGCAGGTGGTGCAGTGTCATGGATGTCTCGCGCACAGAAGTGCGTTGCTTTGTCTACCACAGAGGCTTAGTATGTTGCAGCCACAGAGGGTTGCAAGGAGGCTATATGGCTTGATCGGCTAGTGGGAGATTTGGGGATTCATACAGGTGTACCGACATTGCATAGTGATTCCATGAGTGCTATCCAGCTAGCACGGAATCTGGCTTTCATGCAAAGACCAAACACATTGAGGTTAGGTACCATTTCATCAGGGAGGTACTTGAGGACAAGCGCATAGAGCTTGTCATGGTTCATACAGATGATAACCCTGTAGATATGCTGACGAAGAGTCTACCTAGTCAGCGGTTTGAGTATTGTCATGTATTGATGGGCATTGGATAGTATGCTCACTGGTTGTTCTCCCTTAAAGGCACATTGTCCTTTAAGTGGGAGGTTGTGGGGGTTAAAGGTCACTGTGCCTTTACCCAGTTATGTACAATACTCAAACACATATTTAAATCAATGAAAAAGAAGATTAGGGTGTTCTGCACCCACCAAACTTGTGTGGCTGTCTGTCTCTCTCTCTCTCCATCTTCCGTTCTTGCTTCCATTGAGAGCACTCTCAGATGGATGGTAAATGGGTCTTCGTCATGAAGTGGTTTGGAAGGGTCGAGAAATTTGGTCTCCAGCTAAAAGAAAAGGAGTTAAAAGTATGGAGAGTGTCGAAATCAATGTTAAAATGTAGCAAAGGTGTATCTCTTAAAAGAGACTTAGGGGGGATTCTAGTAAAAATTTTGTTAGCATAAAGAACATGAAAGTAAATAGAACTTTTCTTCTTTGGAATAGACTGAAAACGAAATAAACCATTATTGAGTTGTATTAAGGAATGTACCTCGGGGTCCTCAGATGGAGCGCTCTGCAAAAGAAAACACGTGGGAGAAGATCAGTGTTTATCCCAATCGATGGAGTAGTGTGACGTATCATCATCATCTGATGCTTTTCTTTTGCGAGCAAAAGTTGCGAAAGACACCGGTTGGGAATCTTTGGCATGTGAGGAGAGAGTAGATAGGGTAAAGTTTTGAATCTTGGGGTTGTATTTTGGGGGGTAACTATGCCTTCTTTTGGGTATAGGAGGAGTGAGTTTGGCAGTAGGGGAAAGGGAGTGAATGTTGAGGGCAAGGGAGGGACCTGGGAGGTTGAGAAAAGAAGAGGGGAGTGAGAAGTCGACAGAGGGAGAAAGGGATTTTGCAGTTTCAAGGTGTAAAATCCCAAAGTGGTAAAACGTGACAAGGGAAAAATTCACCTCTTTGGGTAATTGTGCCATCTAGTTTAAGAAGGCAAAGGATTTTTCTAATAGGGAAAAAGAGATGCAAATGGTTGAGTATATGCCAGACTACATGCTCAAACCATAGGATAGAAGATTTGCATGACAAGTTTGTTTTCTTTATGAGACAGGTGCACTTTATGTAGGACCTAAAGACATTCCAACAGTTTTTGATATAATATTTGTCATCTTTGGTAGAAGAGCCGTCATCACTTTGAATTGCACCTTAAAAATGATAGAAGACTTCCTTGATGGACCCACATTTAGAATGGTCGATAGCATTTAGGAAGAAGTGGGAATTAAAAACTAATTTGAATTTAGATGTTGACATCCTTGGTAGCCATCTTGCTTGCATTGATCCACCTATTTTGAAGAAAGGTTAAATATGAAGGCAAGTGAGGGTATGGAAAAGGGTGCAAGAGAGCTAAGGTTATCCAAGCACCAGATTTTGTGATCCACCGCCGTTGGAACCTTCATTTCTATTTGTCTAAGAGAAAAAAGGGGAACATATGAAGCAAAATTTTTAAGCTCTCTCTTGTCGAGGGGTTTTGTTGGTTGAGACAGGGACTAAGAGAGCGATTCAAAGGAGGCTTTGCCTTCAGGGGAAATAAGGTCAAGATTAATGAAGTTGTGAAAATTAGAATTAGCGGGAGCTAACCCGCAGGGATGGGGAGCGACAAGGCACCATTGAGGATGAGGATGTCATTGGCAGGGCTAGGGAGGATGGTATGATAATCATTCAAAGTTTTTGTGTCGTTCGAGATTGATAGCAGTTAGGCTTGAAGCAACTTTTTCAAGTCTGGTGACGACGCCATCGCTTTCACTTTGTGAGCATTTGAGAAGCTTGATCTAATCATTAAGGGAAAGCATTCTAATGAGCAAAGGAGTGTTATGTTAGATATGCTCAATGCCCCACCCTCCTAGTAACCACCAATGGTCCAAGGTGCTCAAGTTGTAAGGCCCCCATATGAGGGGAAGCCATGTGTGAGCCCGAGACACTGGATGGATCATGACTTGGATGTCAGATGAGGTCTATCAAAATGAGACCGCTGATGGTAGAAAGGTGATTGTGTGGGAGCCCCTTATTCTTGCCAACTGGCCCCTAGTTGGGGGGTCCCAGGGGGGCCAGCGGCCCCCCTTGTGGGGGTTTAGGGGCGGGAGCGCCCAAGGCGATGGTATAAGGAATATTCCATGGACAACTAGTCGGTTCCACCGACTAGGTTGACTGGTCGGTTCCACCAACTAGGTCGACTGGTCAGCTCCACAGACTATGTTGATCCGACTACCGCCCTCATAGCTATAAAGAGGCGACCTCCCCAGTCCATTGTATCATATTAGTTTAGATCAAATCAGATCTTTCGGCTAGTACCTCTTCACCTAGTATCTGTCTAGATTGCCATCTAAGCTCCATTGTGGGAGCGCACAGGTGGATGGAGCCATCATCTGTACTACATCAATATTGAAGGAAAAAATTTTTTTATCTCCAGTTTGCTATGTACTCTCTATTCTTTTTTCAGTTTCTGTTCCACTGCGCCGTGTAATTTAACATGTTCTTTGCAAGAACCTCGAGATCGTGCCTTCTAATGAAAGAAAAGAACTCAGACTTTTGGAAACATGAGAGTATCGCTTGAGTCGTGGGAGAGGGAGTGGGGAGTGGAGTGTTGAGTGACTTGGACTAGAGTGTAAAATCCCAAGAGCATTTCAAAAAGATAAAAAGTGATTCATTAGTAACAAAGTTTACAAAAACAACCAATTTTATGAAAAGGAGTCAAGAGGCTAAGAAGCCTTGATGACTAAGTGTACTATGTGCAACCATCCAGAGTTGCAAGAAGGGAAACAAACATGTGTGTGGTAGACAAGACAACAACCCCTTTTGCATAGTTAAAAGACAAAAGAGTTTAGAGGTGGGCTTTATAACTAGTGGAGAGGGGCAGGAGTCAACTACAATGAATATGCTAAGGTAAATTAACTTGGAAAAAACTCGGAGGGGAAGGGAAAATATAGTGAAATTTTGATCAAAGTATTGAGCACTTAGAAGGTGGGTAAGCGATCTGTTGAGAGTTTGGGGATTTATAAAATGAAGAAATGGGGGAAACCCATAAAGGGACATTATAAAGGGAGATTATATAGATAGAGAAGGGGGAGGGGGAAACAAAGGAGGGGAAAGGACGTATATATAAAGAGAAGGGGGAGGAAAAGATCAGACAAGGGAAATGGAGATAAATAAGTAAAAAAAAGGGAAAGAACATGAAGAAAAGAAAAGGGAAGAAAGATGAATAAAGAGAAAGGGGAAATTTTTAAAGAAGGTGAATTAATTTTATATATAATGAAGTGAAGAGAAAAGGAATGGTGATGGGTAAGAATGAAAATTTAAAAAGGAAAACATATAAAGGGAAGAGAGGGTATTAAATTAGAGAGTGTAAAGGAGAAAAGGTGGGAGTATATATAATAGAGAGGGGGATTGGGGAGAGAAAAATATATATATGTTTAGAGGGGGGAGGATAGGGGGAGTATATATAAATGGAGAAGGGAGGAAAAAAGGGGGGGAGGGGGAATAAATAATTGTAAAGGAGGGAACAAAGGCTTTTCTATGTGATTGGAGAGCGAGGGGGGGGGGGGGGGGGGAGAGTATATTTAGAGGGGGGTTATTTTATAAAGAGGATACAAGCTTAGAGAGGGGCAGGGATGAGGAGTACAGATAAATAAAGAAGGGTGTGGGGTTTAGGCAAAGAACGTGTGAGTTATGGTCACCATGTGGAGCGAAAGTCAAGGAGCAATTTTGAAAGACCTTGCCCGTAGCAGATGTGCGAGCACGAAAAAGGACGAAGAAGGTGTCAACCATGCAGGGCATGGGGGCTAGAAAAAAGGTCACTCAGGACTCAACGTCACTGTGGTTGGGGTAGACTGCAGTGGGAGAAGAGAGCGGAGCACAGAGCTCGAGGTAGTTTGCAAAGGGCGAGCGTACGAAGTACGTTGGAGGGAGTAAGAGCTAGGAGAGAGTAGAGTATAGCAGGCATCGTGCAGCAGGTGGGATTTGAGCATGTGAGGAAGGGGTTTAAATAGGGGGATCTAAGGGTAGTTGAGGGAAGAAAATAGATTTTAGGAGTAAAAATTATGGAAAATTAGTTAAGTAGAGTTTTAATGAGGGTACGGACATAAGATGTTATAAGATAATATAGTTAATTAAGAGTAAAACATTAAGTAGAGCTAGTAAAGAGAGATATTAGAAAACAAGAAAAAGGAACAAGTATATATATATATATAGAGAGAGAGAGAGAGAGAAAGTAGAATATAAAAGGGTAGAAGAGAATAAATGAAAAACAAAAAATAGAAAAAAGGAAAAGGAAAAATTGAAAAAGGGTTTATATTAAAATAAGGAATAAATTTCAATTTTAAACTTTAAAAGGAAAAAGGGGGGGCAAAAAATAAAATTAGATTTAGAGTAGTGAAAGCGAAGGAAAGTAAGGGACAATAAATTTTACTAAATTGAAGAAGGGAAATTTGAAAAAAATAAAAATTACTAAATTGAAGAAGGGAAGAAAAAAATAATAAATAAGGAGAAAAGGGAATTATAAAGCAAGGGGGAGGGGGGTGGGGGGGGGGGGGTTAAGGTGGGAAAAGATAAAGGTGGAAAAGCTTTTATTGACATATGGATTCTCATGAGTACAAATGGTGCAAAAAGTGTTGAATCCATCCGGTAGTTTAGGCTCCGAGGTCGGGGTCCACTTACCTGCCACCATCGACGAAGAGAAACTATGTGTTAGAACATCATAGTCTCAAATGGGAAGGAACCATCCTACCCCGGCTTATTATCACTTTTACCAAGGCACCATCCTACCTTTTGAATTCAGAAAAGAAATATTGTGCATGTATGAGCCGAGGGGTAACCCATGTCAGTATAAATATCAAGAAACTATCATAAACAAGTATCTTGATAAGTGCCTATGCGTTTCTAAATAAACTTTCATACCTTGGAACTTTCTAGCCATTATACAAATGGTAAAATTTTGTTTAGAAAGCAACCCTATCATCTATGATATGAAACAAGTGTTTCATAGAGAGAGAGAGACAGACAATTCACAAAGGATTCTCCACTAATCTAAGACATTAATGGAGAACATACATTAATTCACACTTTATAAAGGAACGAGGCACAACAAATAACTTTAAAGAAAGGGCAAAAGGGATTTTTTAAAGGGGAAGAAATAATTAGAGTGAAACATAGATATATAAAAAGAACTTACTATGGCACTCATGCCGATCAACTAGCCATGCTCCCATTAAGTAGGGCACGGAGATACCTATGTGGACTTAACATGAAAAAATCAGTGACCTATGGAGAAGTCGTGCGCAAGAAGGCATCGTATGGGCATCAAATAAACATCTAACCTAGTATACCTTAGACTCCATGATGTGACTTTAAACCAAGTCTTCAAGTGGCATGCCAAACCTCTAGTACCGGGACTTCGTAGGTTCGTAGCAGAAGTAAATCCACTAAATAGCCGCCAATCGAACGAGCTGAGCACCCAACCGTCAAGGCAATGGACACACATAGTAGTTCAACACACCAAGGACTGTGGCCGCGAGACTGGCAATGCAACAGTCGCGCTTAGTGTACTGTGTGAGCACTTATGGAGAAGGGGCACTTGGGCTAGATAGGGAGCACACCATATGTAACAATAGCTCGTAAACTAAGTGGTATGAGAGGGGCATAGCGTAGGTGTTCTTATAGGTTCCACAGTCAGGCAGACGGTCATGTAGGTAGTTTCTAGGGTAGGCGAGTTACGTGATAGCTCATAATTTTTTTTTGGGGGGTGGAATAGCATGAAAAAGCGTGTAGTTCACAAAACCATGGATACAGGGCAAAAAAAATCCGAGCAGCCAAGGAGGGAGGGAGGGGGGGTTATTGTAGTATTATTTGGGCTTTTGTAAAATAATCATAAATAAAATTATAGTTAGTCCAAAAAGAGGAAAAAAATTAAAACAGTTTAGGATAAGGTATATAATAACAAAATAAAAAATAGAAAAGAGGGGGTAATCGTAAATAAAGCAACTTTTTAAGGACAAAAATTGAACATTTAAAGTTCGAAAAAATGGGGGAATTTTCTCAAAAAGGGAAAGTATAGGTGAATAGGACCTTTGTTTTTAAACCAAAAAATTCCTATTAGGAAAAATAACCAAGGGATTTTAACCAAAGGTTAGGAAGCTTTGTCTATGTGGAAAAAAAGGGGGGGTTGGGAAGTGGTGGGGGGTTACTTTTGGAAGTGTGTGTGGAAGAGAGAGAGAGAGAGGGGGGGGGGAGAGAGAGAGAGAGAGAGAGAGAGAGAGGGGGAGGGGGGAGGGAGGCAATAAAGGGGGGGGGGGAGAGAGAGAGAGAGAGAGAGAGAGAGAGAGAGAGAGAGAGAGAGAGAGAGAGAGAGAGAGAGAGATTAATATACATATAAATGCACAAATATATACATGTATTAATGCAAGAGAATAGCTTTGACTAGGGATAAGTTAGGGCATAGATTAATTGGGGGGGGTTTGCAGAGATAAGAGACGTATGAGGAGTGGGGAAAATGGAGATAATGTTAATATCTAAACATTAGTAACTATATGAATGTGTGTCAAAGTGTATAAAATGTGTGTGCATGTGTGTGCACACGTGCACGCGCATGTGTGTGTGTGTGTGTAAATGATAAGGGATGCCTTGAATGCTATTAGACTTGCAAGACTTTGTGAATACTTCGTACAAATATTCATGCCCATTATAATCTTGTAATAATTTCTCTTATTGCCATCCTCAAAAAGAGGCTTATAATGCTCATGAAGGGACTGCATAAAATGATGAATGTTAAGAAAGAAATTGAGACACAAAAATCCTCATGTATTCATAAAGCAACCCAAGAAAACAAAAGATGTGTCTGTCTTCTTACAACAACAAGCCATAGTGCTCATGCAAGAAAAGATATCTCAGTGGAGAGGATGGAGGCCACCTTGTAGCAACATGAGGTGGGAGGTAAGTTGCAAATCAGCCCGAGATCAAAGGAGAAGTCACAAGCTCTTACTAACTCCATGCAAAAATGCCACATGGCACCTTACTAAACATTCCTATACTAATCTTAATCAAGGCTCGGTTCTCCTCAAGCTGAAGATGGGTAGGATGATCTTCTGCATGGAAACCTATTCCTCTCACCAAAATCTCAGAGGACCCAAGAAAAAAGGGTCATAAACCGAAGCGGAAAAGGAGCAGAAAATGAGAAGAATCCAAAATATCACTCACAAACAAAAGTAAGGATAAACGAAATGTTTCTTCCCAAAACACACTAAAGATGAAACACCAAAAAAATAGCTCAAAGGAACTACATGTGATCATAACCTTGCATCAACTCTACTGAGTATTGTTGGCTTACAAAATTGATCACATTATTGTAACCACTCCCTACATTGTTGTAGCAAGCACTAGAAAACATAATCATCTTCAAGGTTTGTGTCACCAATAGCAACACAATCCCACCACCTCCTTTGTGACTACATGTGCAGCTTCCTTGCTCATTGATGAATGCTCCTTTTCTTTCTTTGCCAGAGCCTCTTTTTCAAGAAATAGTAGTTCTCCTTATGGCCAAACTTCCCACAATACATGCAAAACATGTCGCTCCTCTTAGCCTACTTGCCTTTCTCAATCAGATAAGCACTATCATCAAATTCATGCTCAATTTTCTAACGCCTCTCATCATCAAGGATGTAGCCACCATCTCGTTCCAAGATATCTCACCACTTATCCGAAGAATCTTGACAATATCTTTGTAAGAAGGAAGACTCGTTAGAAGGACAACCTTTATGTCGTCATCTTCAACTTTGACATGCAAATCTAGCAATTGCCTCAAAATCACCCTCATGCAACTCACGTGCTCACCAAGTGTCATAACACCTTCCATCTCCAAGCCCAAGAACTCTTACTTTAGCAAAACCTCTAAATTTTTTAGCCTTGCACCAAACAACATCTCTGAGGCAATCCAATTGTCTGTTGCATTGAGTGTGAGATCAAGGTGATGATAGTACCGAGCTCCCAAAGCTCTTGCTATAATTCCAAGAGTTTGAAGGTTGCAACTCTCCCAATGTTATGAATTCAAATTTTCAAAGTCTCCTTTGTCAAGACTCGCTTTGATCGGCAAGAGCCCTTTCTCCCATCAAATAGAGACGTAGGGTAAGTTGCCACAAGGGGAAATTAGCTCGAGTAAACATCACGAGCTTCATCACCTCTACCTTGGACTCCATAGCATAGAAATCTACTTCAAAATTACTTGCATGCAATTGATTAGCTCTCTAAAGCCTAGCGCCTCAATCAACCCTTATGCATGCACTTGAAGCATCCTCACTAAGGGAGCAAATCGATGTACTAGGGTCAATGCCAAGGACTACAAGGTCTATGGTTGTGAATGTGATCACATGAGTCAATGTGTGAACACATGTGTGTGTGTAGGTGTGCTTGAGTTCAACATGAATAATGATATGTCAATTAGTAGGTTGTGAATGAGTGAATCTAGGAGTGTGGTGTGATTGAGAAATCAATGGAGAAATTAGTGGAGCTTAGCTCTCATGTATGTATTAAGTGCCTATATATTGGCCTTCTCTCATGAATAAAGTACAAAAGTTATTTTGGTTGTTCCACTCCCATCTTGCTACTTAGCCATGATCCAACATGTGGTATCAAAACCACCACATCCTACTTGAGCCTTACATTCAATGCCATGTCATCATCTTCCCCAAATGAAGCTTTTACTTCATTCTCTTCCACAAAATTTGCTTAGGCTTGTTCTCTCCATTCTTTGAGCCATTTCCCACATCTTCTAAGATGAAAAATCTCCATGCTAGGGCAAACCTTTGGCTAAGAGGAATTGACAAATTCTCACTCCATTTGTTCGTGCCAACTCAATTGGCACCATTTCACCAATTGTAAGTGGTTGGAGACAAATCTATCTAATTTCTCTTAAAGAAGGTTGGGCGACCTTTTGAAATAGCTATTGTTCAAGTTTGAGCACATTTGATCCACAAAAGGAGAAATTAAAGAAAAACTAGTCAATTTTAAAGCAATTCTCACCATCGACCTAGCTAACACATATTTTCAAGCACCACTTGGTATAGATATTGTCCACAAAAAGGGGCATCTTTTGCCACCAAAATCCCCTTCTTAGCCTTTGTAATTAAGGCAAATTCCACCCTACAACCAATCTCTATCTTTACAAGAAGATTTCTTCATTTTTTTTTCAAAGACATTTAACCAAGCAATCAAAATTTGGGGCTTGTATATTGGACTAGACAAATTAGTGGGAGGTATGATTAGACAAAATGATGTATGCCAAGGATTACAAGGTCTATGGTTGTGATGGTGATCACATGAGAGTGTGTGAACGTGTGTAAGTGTGCCTAAGTTACATGTGACAAATGATGTGTCAATTAGTAGGTTGTGAATGAGTGACTATAGGAGTGGGGTGATTAAGAGATGCTAATTGAAAAATCAATGGAGAAATTAGTCCAACTTGGCTCTCATGTATGTATCAAGTGCCTTTATATCGACCTTCTCAACAACAAGCCACTCAATGGAGAGGATGGAGGCAACCATGTAACAAGAGGAGCTAAGAGGCAAGTTGCAAATCAACCCAAGATCAAAAGAAGTAACAAGCTCTTACTAACTCCATGCAAAAATGCCACGTGAAACCTTACTAGCCACTCCTATACTAACCCTTATAAAAGCTTGGTTTTAACAATTGAAACATGTGAGATGTAAAATATCAATATTAAGAAATTTAAAAGCATACTCTTGTTGCAAAACTCCTTCATGACCACATATTTTAATGAGTCTTATTGTGCAACAAAAGTCACTAGGACTTTTTAAAACCTTAAGCATTAATAGGTAAACATATTTCTCTTACCACCTCATTTAATAAATCCAATAACATTCTAGTCTTAAATTAGAACTATCCAAAGCATTCTAACTTGTAATTGTGGAAATCTATATGGAAAATATTAGCAAGATAGGCCAATCGTGAGTAGAAGTGAAAGGAAACTATGACAAGAGGATGGGAAAACTACATTCTCTACATACTCCCCTAAAAATTGTTACCAAGGTAGGTAATTTGTAAGTAAAAGAAACATATAATAGAAGTGGAAAAATAGATTTTCACTATATATTCCCAAACTAAGACTCATAAACTTGTAGATGTTACATGATAACATTGTGTTCCTCCAAGATAACAAAGTCGTGGGCACAAAATCATTACGTCATCAAAGAAGATACAAGTTCGTGATTTCCAAGAATTGGGAGCAAGGGTTGCAATGGATGCCAAGATAGATGCCTTGTATCTCACGAAGATGCCAAGATTCCAAGAATTGCATAGTAATACGTTTCCAAACCTTTTGTGCTTACAAATTCACCCATCTCATCTTTTTTGATGCATGTTCAAGCTTAAATGGTAATGCATGCTTACCTTAATTTATACACGGATAGTCACTTGTTGATTCCATCATAATGATTTCAAGTGTGTTGTATGTAGTGAATAACGTGAAGTAGGAGAAGAACACGCTGGAGCTTTTATCATTAGCATGTCAAAAGGGAGGGTTGTTTTATGGGGGTACATGAAGATGCTGCTGTACATTGTATTCTTTGATCTACTAGTTACTAAGAGGCTTTCAACCTCATATTTCACCTACAGAATCGTAGTGATGACAAAGCCAACTCGACAGAAAGATTCACTGAAAGACACAGGTAATACAAAGCTTGTGAAGTCCAAAAGTTAAAGAAGACAAGCATTAGAGGAACAGAGCTATCAAGAGCGGGAAACCCAAGAAGCTGGGTGGTTTGTAAAAGTACATCAGACAAACGCAAAGAGAGACTAAGCAGGAAAGCAGCATATCCAAAAGAATCATAGCCCTTCAGACTGATAGATGAAGCTTTCCACTGAATGAAGAGGTTGATAACAAGAAAACTTACAGATGACGAAAAAGTACAGGCCAACTCACCGCATGAAATATTTAATCAGCTAGAAATATACAATGGAGGCTAGGACTTGCTGAACAATTGACTGCTTTAAGATAGGATTTTCTACTTCTCCATCATTTCTTATTACCTTCACTTCAGCGAGACATAGGCATCATACCTGAAAAATCCAAATATTAAAACAGAGACTTATTACCTTCACTTCATACCTTCACTTCAGCGAGAACATAGGCATCATACCTGAAAAATCCAAATATTAAAACAGAGACATTTGAACAGTCCAACGCTTTAAGCACTTCAGAATAGCACATGACCCTTTTTCAAGGGCTTTGGGACTATTCAAATGTCACGGGCTTTGAGAATTTATTAGATTAGCCAAGCATTAGGGGGTATGCTGTATGGAACTGCAGGCCACACAGTTCACAACTTCAAACATAAGGATTCAAGCTGAGCATTTCGTACAGATTACATTCACGAGCTCTGAAGGAGAAAGAAGGAAAATGGAACCATAAATATATGAAACCGACAACGGCGTTCACCCAAAAACGGAAGGATTCGAAGGCAATTCAAAAGTGCAATCCACGTTGCAGTGGCAAATTTAATTGAGGGCATTGAAAAACGAACACTATACTACAAAACAAGCATCGCAAAAAACAAGCATCAGAGTGGCCTGCAAAGCCAAGCCGAGACCCAAAACAACCAATTAAAGTCAAGAGCCTGAGTATTTCTAAGGGTGGCGTCTATAGACACCATGGACTGCTGCAGAAGAAAGAACAGATCGGACCAACTCAACCCCCGAAGCCATAGAGGGTCCTGCCCTGCCGCTTCAGAGCATAAACGACATCCATGGCTGTGACGGTCTTACGGCGGGCATGCTCAGTGTAAGTCACGGCATCTCTGATAACATTCTCCAAGAAGATCTTGAGGACGCCACGGGTTTCTTCGTAGATGAGGCCACTGATGCGCTTGACACCGCCACGGCGGGCGAGGCGACGGATGGCAGGTTTGGTGATACCTTGGATGTTATCGCGGAGGACTTTGCGGTGGCGTTTGGCGCCACCTTTACCAAGGCCCTTACCTCCTTTACCACGTCCAGACATGGCTACGCAGATCTCTGAAGCTTGGCGATGGCGAGCTCCAGACCTTGGCTATGGCTACCTCAAAAGCTATTGAGCAAGACGACGATATTACTATTGCATTTCACGCTTCAAACTTTATACCTTTCCTTCTTCCCTCCCCGCCGTCCGATCTCTTCCCATCTGACGGCTGATTTCTGCCCTTCCTTTGTTTCTTCTATCACCGTTGGATTTTCCAGCTCCGTTCCCAGTATCCACACACTCGGATCGTACACGTCAGCCACCTCTTCCCGCTCTTGCACTCTACAATTCAAATTTGCAAACAATTTGCAAACACTCGATATATTTTCAGTATATTGTTTAGGGCGGGTTCACACTAGGCCAGCGGACATGGGTGTTGTGAAGAGAAAGGAAGCCATGGCATGGCCACGAATCATGGACGGGCAAGATTGCCCGCCCACAACCTAAATGCATTAATGCACCATGGGCGGTCATTGGCGCCCATAGTATGTAAACATCCTGATTTCAACTTGCTTTTGCACTACTCCATACACGCAAGACTATGAGGAGCTCGAAGAGAAGTATCCACAACTAGAATGCTTGGCCCAGCTACTAAGTATAGGGGCCCGTTGCTAAGTATATGGGCTATTGTAAGTAGCCAAAAATAGGCCAGCTATCTAACGGCTTAGAATGTGCCAATGGCTTCGTAGGATTTTAGAGTTTCATAGAAACTGGTGCTAGCCAAGTAAAAATGCTAAAAAACTTGACTACACCTTAGCCCAACAAAAGGTAGACGTAACTTAATGTTAGCCCACTAGCCTAACCAAAGGTCAAAGGTTAATCTTGAAGTACTAAACCTATGTTGCATTTCCTTGAAGCTCAGGGGGATCACCTTGGGAAATGTAAGTATATCATGAGGGTTCATACTTACAAGTGGGGTACACAGTTTTAAAACCCATGTGAAATGAGGTGTAAGAGCACTCAAAATTTGTTCATGGGTAGCTCAAAGCTTCATTCCACACCACACATTAGTGCCCATATTAGAGTCCGTGCATGACCATTTGATATAACACCCATTGGAGCTACTAAAAAATAAGCACTTCGTTTGCGATCAAAACATCATTCTCAACACTTCATCTTCAATCAAAATGAAATTTTGAAAACAGGGAGAGAGATGGCACAAACCTAAGCATCAATAGGAGTCCCAAGGGATTCACTTCCTATCTCCGTATGCATCACCTGCATGTAAGAAAAGGTTTTTTTTTTTTTTTAAAGTGATACTCATCTCCTATTTCATACTATATGGGTCTTAGGAGTTTAGGATTTAAGTATATCAGTTCGGCTTGAGGGTACTAGACATCAATCCAACCCCTCACAACTTGGCCAAGTTCAAGAGAGGTCCAATTCTTATTCTCAAAATAAGCATTGTATCTATAAGCAAATTGTTTGGGGGGCATCATCCATTTGTCATAAGAGGGCTACAATATGCTCATACATAGTAAAAGTCTTGGTTAGGGTAGTGCCAAGTGATTGTTCAACTAGGAGGAATAACCATGCAAAATATGAACGGAGTTTTGCCTTTGTCAGAGGTGACATATTTACAAGATAGTGAGCTATCTTGCCGTGCTCAGCTGCGAAAGCTTGCATTTGTTTAGTTGCCTTCTCTAAAACTATCTAGCCATTTATTTCAAGCATAAATAGAAGTTCTTTTTCTCCATACACTGACAATTCTTTAGCCAGGTTGGCATCTTTATCCAGAAATGCTTGTTCAAACCAGTACCTGCATGTTCCAAAGAAGGTCGTGCATGTGCCACATCATCCATCTCATCTGCAATATACTCTTCCTGGTCTTCTATATCATAACTTTCAAAATTTGTGTCCCCCAAAAGCAATAGGTCTTCAGTAACAAAATAACAGAGGGGTGTAGTCTACATGAACTTTTCAAAATGACTTACCCCCGTAGAGTCTAGACCTACATGTAACTAGAGCTTAGGATCTAGTAGAAGTAGAGTTTGTGATCCTCAAGATCAGCTCCCACTCTGACTAAATGCTCTGCTTCTCCCACCGAGTTGTCTGCCCCTGTCACTAGAACAGTCGTGGCCATGCTCGACCAGTCCATTTGCTCAGCTACTTGGACTGAGCCACCCTGTCCAGCAGCCTCCTCATCATCCACAAGACTTTTTTCTACATGCTCTAAAGGTTAGTTGACCTACTAGATTAATGCTTATATTTGCTTTAGTATCGCCACTTGTTGTCGGGGTGGTGCATTCTCCAGTTTGCTTTGGTGCAGCTCAACAATAATATTACTAAGAGACTTAAGTCTTTCTTACTAGTGTACCATCGATTGCCATTGCGACACAATGGTCATCTTAGCAGTCCTAAATGACATGGCCTCATTGTATTGATGGAGTAAGGCAGCGTGATCACCAGCAGGAGCTCCTCATATACTGTCTTTAGACGAGTGAGCTTCTGATATGTTCGTCTTTCTCATTCCTCTAGAAGTTCCATGAGCTCATCTCATAAAAGTTCTTGACCCCCTTGGAGTAACGATTGTGCTCCTGTCGCTCGTTTAGTAAGACATGTGGAGGCACCCAATGGGCAGCAACGTGTTCTATTGTTCATGTTGTCTCGAGCCTTGTCTCTCTCTTAACTATTACCATCTTAACTACTACCAATTGTCAAAGATTGTGTCTAGAGATGCAATGTCTTCAAGTCAAAAGAGAGGGTATTCACCCTCACCTGGTGGCACATTATGTGGAGGAGGCAATTGAGGGATCCCATGTGCATCCTCTGGATATTGGCATCAAAACTTTCTTGGCTCTATGGGGGCTACATTTGTCATATGTAGCTTATGCATTGCTACTTCTCTGTCTGGGTCAAGCAACTGTGTGTCCTATACAACAGAATCTTATGGCATCATAGTCTGACTCGGAGACACTTGTGTCGTGATCAGTTGATCACTTGGGCTTGGTGCTTCAGTAACAATGCCCTTTCCTTTCTAATCCACTATGGTTGTCTAAACATCTTCTTTAACAATTGGCTGCAAAGGCACAATACTGGTGCCTATCTCCATGTCTTCATTTTTTGAGTTAGTAGTTTGAGGCTCCTGCTAGCCTCAACAACAATCTTCTTACTTTTGGCCACGACCTTCTTGATTCTATAGTGGCCTTGTCTGTGGCTATTGTAGCATTTCCTTAGTGTTCTCCATG
Source organism: Dipteris shenzhenensis (assembly GCF_047967505.1). NCBI lineage: Eukaryota > Viridiplantae > Streptophyta > Polypodiopsida > Gleicheniales > Dipteridaceae > Dipteris > Dipteris shenzhenensis. The sequence continues at coordinate 29,047,136 of NC_141602.1, forward strand.
TTTGCCTTGGGTACTATCTTGTCGGTGTCCACATGAGCATGCTCCGATAATGGCTCCCCAAGAGTGGTATGCACTATGTTTCCACTACCTTTGTTGCCTTCGGTGACTTTTTGGCCACTTCCTACTCCGTTTCCATATTGCCCTACCCCTCATCATTCTAAGGTGTCTCCGTTATTACAGTTGGCTCAAGATTTTGGTAGCCACTTGGAGCATTCTCTCTGACATCCTCATTTCAAGCCCACCATTGGATCCTTGTCCAGGTCTGCAAAATTTGTTGGGGGGGTTTGATCTATGGCCCCCATGCTTTGAGACTCTCCACCTGTACCTACCACTATCTCTCCTGCCTACCTATGTATCTTTATGTGGTTGCTCTACAGCTAATTAGGTTGGCAAGGTTTGGGTTTTAGGAGGAGAAGGTTGTTGCTCGAGATGGGGTGAAGAGATAATATCCTAAGATGCTGGTGGTGTTGAAGGAGGAGAATCAAAAAATGTCTCAAGAGAGGACGCTAGCTCATCAGTGGAAGGCACATATTGGGGGGATTCAGGGATAGGAGAGAGGAACTTTCTATGAAGTTGGAGGGTAGTGGAGCGAGTTCTTTGAAAAAATATAATTGGCAAAGGAGGAGGTGGAGGAGGTTTAGACAAAGAGTCTAAAATCCTTACTTCCTCTGAAACTTAGGGGGGTGGCCAAACTCAAACCTCCAACTACTCCTAAGCCACTGGCTACTTTAAATCCACTCGATGCGTTTGTGAGCAAGCCTTCCAATTGAGGCATCTTGGCCATGCTACCACTCATGACACCATTCTATGTCAGATCATGTATAGGTGTGGACCGAGCATGCAATGGACCTGGCTCTTCAAGCATACTTGCTCAATCTACATATCGAAGTATTTCATGAAGATTTCAAGCCAATCTATCTACACCTTGTCCTCATAGGCCAAGAGGGTTTTAGCCACATAGGTCCTTGGAATGTAACCAAGGCTTTTCTTCAATCTGATCTAATTTGTCAAAAATCTACAAAAAAACTGCATTTTTGCATTGAGATCCTTACTAGCATAAGTAACCTTGTGACTGGTGGAAATTATTTGATGGAGAGGAGGTCTTATCGAAGAGCAACAAAGAAAGGGAGAACACCAAAATTGTGGCTGCTAACTCACCCAGATCAAGGTAAGCTCTTATTATGTATGTATGGTACGAAGGGGTATAGACTGGGCCATTGGCCTTTACCCCAACAACCTCCCACTTAAAGGCCAATGCACCTTTAAGGGAGAAGATGGGCATCCTAATGTCATCCGACACCCATCAATACTCTGCAATGTGCAAACCGCTCTAAGGAGACACTCTTTGTAAGAAGATCTACAGGGTTCTCATCTGTGTGAACCTTGACAAGCTGGATGTGCTTGTCCTCAATCACCTCTCTGATGAAGTGATACTTCACATCAATATGCTTTGTCTTCGCATGGAAGACAGGATTCCGTGCCAACTAGATGGCACTCTGACTAGCACAGTGCAAAACTGTAACCTCTCCTGCAATGCTCAAGTCTCCCACTAGACGAGTAAGCCATATAACTTCCTTGCATGCCTCAGTGGCTACAACATACTCTGCCTCAGTGGTAGACAAAGCCATGCATGGCTGCAAATGAGAGACCCATGAAACTGCACCTCCAATGAATGAGAAAACATATCCTGTAGTAGACCTCCTGGTGTCTACATTCCTTGCAAAATCAGCATCTGCATATCCAACAACATTTGTGTTCTTCCTCCCAAAGAAAATGCACATGTTCTTTGTACCATTCAAGTATCTTATGATACCTTTCACTGCCTCCCAATGCTTCTTGCCAGGATTTGCCATATACCTGCTAACAGCTCCCACTGCAAAAGCAATATCTGGGCGTGTAGCAACCATGGCATACATCAAGCTTCCTACTACGGATGCATAAGGTATCTTTGCCATTTCAACTCACTCCTCATCTAACTTAGGGCTGTCCACTTGGCTGAGTTTCACATATGGAGGCAACGGAGTACTTATGGACTTCCCCCTCTCCATATTGAAACGCTCAAGTACCTTGCTAATGTATACTTTCTGTGACAAATGAAGGAGTTTCTTATTCCTATCCTGAACAATCCTCATGCCAAGTATGTGAATGGCATCACCCAAATCCTTCATGTCAAAGGTCTCATGCAACCTTTTCTTCAAGGCATCCACATCCAAAGTAGATTTCCCAGCAATAAGCATGTCATCAACATATAAAATCAAAATAAGAAGGCTGCCATCTAATGCCTTCTTTGTGTAGAGGCAATGATTTGTCTCACTCCATCCGTACCCTTGGGATCGCATAAATGTATCAAACTTATGGTACCACTCCCTAGGAGCTTGCTTCAGCCTTGCTTCAGCCCATAAAGACTTTTTTGAAGCTTGCATACCATCCGTTCTTTGCCCTACACAACAAACCCCTCTGGTTGCTACATATAGATGTTCTCATGAAGATCTCCATGTAGAAAAGCTATTTTTATATCCATTTGGACAAGCTCCATGTCCTCTCTGGCAACCAATGCAAGCACTATACGAAGGGTAGTCATCTTCACCATTGGGAAAAAGATCTCATCAAAGTCAATACCCTTCTCCTACTTAAAACCCTTGGCTACCAACCTTGCCTTATACTAAGGCAATGCATCTACTGGAGACATCTTCAGCTTGTAAACCCATTTGCATGGCAATGCATGCTTTCCTTTTGGAAAATAAAACAAATCCCAAGTAGCATTCTTCATCAAAGAATTCATCTCTGACTACATAGCCTTCTCCCACTTATGCTTGTCATTCCTAGACATAGCATCCTCAAAGCATGAAGGCTCACCACAATCTATAGTGGAACGTCTCAACACTTGCTCACCATGAGCATCTTGCTGTCCCAACTAATTTTCCTGCATAACCTGAGGTTGTCCACCTAGATGTGGCTCTTCCACCTCACGATCTATGGGCTATCCATGCCGTGCATCATGTGGAACAGGTTGTGCATGCCTCTCATATGGTGGTTGTCCATCCTCTTGAAACACCACTCTACGTATCTCAACAGTCTTTTCTGGCTTCTTGTGCATCTTGTCCTCGTTAAAGATAATATCATGGCTATGTACAATCGGTATCCCATCTCGCCTGGATCACCATGTCCAAAAAAAAAGCACTTCCTTGACTTTGGATCAAGCTTACTGCGTTTTTCCTTAGGGATATGAACATAAGCTTCACAACCAAATACACGAAGATGCCCATAAGATGGTGGCTTGCCTGACCAAACCTCTTTTGGCACTTTCCCATCTAGGGCCTTGCTAGGAGATCTATTGATAAGATGTATTGTTGTCTTGATAGACTCAGCCCAAAAGCCATGAGGTAGACTGGCATTAGAAAGCATGCTTATATTCCTTTCTTGAATAGTTCTATTCATCTTCTTAGCAACCCCATTCTGAGAAGGATTCTTAGGAGAAGTCAACTCCCGCTTGATGCCACATAGCTCACAAAAATTCTTAAATGCATGAGAGGTATACTCTCCTCCATTATCAGTGCGCAAGCATTTGAGCTTCTTGCCCGACTGATTTTCAGCAAATGCTAAGAACTTTTGAAATGCATCAAAGACATCACTCTTCTTCCGAAGAGGATAGACCCACACTTTCCATGTAGCATCATCAATGAAAGTAGCAAAGTAAGAAGCACCACCCAATGAGATAGTAGGCATAGGTCCACACACATCACTGTGAACCAACTCCAATGGTTCAAGCCTCTTCTTGCCCAAAGATTTATTATGTGAAGACTGTGTTTGCTTCCCATACATGCAATGCTCACACATGCTAAAATTTGAAAAATTAAACACAAAAAGTATCTTCATTCATGTCATGCTCATGTGTCCTAACCGACGATGCCACAAAGAGACGGATGGCTACTCGATCACATTGATTACATTATCTCTTATGCTTGACACATGCATTGAGTACAACGTTCCATGCTTGGAACCTCTAGCAATCACAAGCGACCCTTTGCTAATTTTCCATGTATTGTTGCCAAAAAACACATGATAGCCATCATCATCAAGCTGTCCCATACTTATCAAGCTCTTTTTTAGATTTGGAACATGCCTAACATTTTCGAGTACAAATATAGAACCATTAGGAAGAGACAAGTGGATATCTCCCACTCCAACAATGTCACATGGATAATTGTTTCCAAGTCTCACGGTGCCTTTCCTTCCTGCATCATAAATGGTAAACCACTCCCTATGTGGAGTGACATGGAAAGATGCTCCTAAGTCTAGTATCCAATTTTGTGACAATGCATCATCACTACTCACAAGAAAAGCATGCTCAAACATAGAGGCATAAAGAATGTCACCCTCATCACTATTGTTACTTATGGCATTCACTTCCTCTATATTGACCGTGGATTTCTCTTCCTTCTTGGGCTGCACATTAGCTTTGCCTTTGCCTTTATCGTTCTTCCATTTGTAGCAATCCTTTTTGAAATGGCCTTTCTTCCCATAATAGAAGCATTCCAAATCCTTTTTGGCATGGGATTTTCCTTTAGATTTGCTTCTAGACTGTATTTCTGTCGTGGTATTTCTCCCCTGGAATATGACCTCCCTCTCACATTGAGAGCACTTGAACTTTTAGTTCCAGCATTGTTCTTTCTATTTACCTCCTCAGTAAGAAGGCTACTCTCAACATCACTGCTTGTCAGGCCTCCTGCATGGGTTGAATTGCTTATAGCAGTCCTAAAAGTGTCCCAACTTTCAGGAAGGGTGACCAATAAGAGTCATCAAAGGCAATTTTCTGAGCTGAAAGTTGACTGAAAATTGTGTTAAACTCATTTAAATGGCTAGACATTGAAGTCCCTTCTTCCATGCAAAGATCTATGAGTTTCTTCAGCCAATACACTTGACAAGCGGCACTCTGCTTCTTATAAAGGTCATGCAACCTTGTCCACACACCATAGGCACCACCTGCAGTATCTTTCACATTGAAATACACCGATTTTGAAAGTGTGAGCATGATCGTGGAGCATGTAAGCTCATCCAATTCCTTCCCTCTTCATCATCTTCCCAATCCTCTGGCTTTATGCCTTTGTGTTTTATAAGCTTTACTTGCTTCTTCTGCACCAGAACATTGTAGATTTGCTCCTTCCAATAGGAGAAGTTTGTGCCATCCAACTTCTCAATGTTAAACAATGCATTCTTTGATGCCGAAGCCATCACAATGGATGACAGAACAACCAGGATACATTGCACCAATGTACCAAACTCAAGCCCAAAAAATATCAACTGCAATGACAACAACCACACAGTCACAAATACATGTTTTGCTGTAAGTGACCTCAAGGCATCCCAAAACTAGCCAATAACTTTTGCACGGTAGCTCTGATGCAAAAAGTGTAAACAAAAAAAATGTAGCTTGTAGAAAACTCTACAACTTCTCAGTTTATAGCAAGTCCAAAGTCCTTACAGATTTCCTTATATCTGCTGTTGGAAACCACCACTTGCAAACTTTTATTGTTGTAATAACAGTCTACAATAGTTTTAGCCTGTTTCGAACTGTCAATATCTTCCCAACCGTAACGCGGTTGTCTTTGTTATAAACACCAAAGTTGTAGACAACTAATACATCTACAAACTTCTAGTTTACTACAAGTCCAAATTCATTATGGATTTTTTGATATTCACTACTGAAGGCAGCCCCCTACTCACTTTTTCTAGTTACTATCATAAACTGTCAAAACTGTAAATCATGGGCATACCGGGCATCATAACTTTTTCTTTAAATCTAGAATTGAAACACTTTCAAAAACAAGATTGTAGATTGTCCAAAAAACTAAAACTTCTTAGTTTAACTCAGAAGATAATTCCTCATGGATTCTCTGACGAGGCAACCTGATATATATGGCTGAAACGGTAAAATCGAGCTAGTATATGTCAAAATACAGCTCCCAGGGGCAGCCCACGGGTAGTAGGAGACTCCATGCAACAAGTTTGGGCTCTTGGCACAACAACACCGCAATGCTATAGTCTCCTTGTTGGCTTCACTCAACCAAGCTTTGATACTAGTTGATGGAGAGGAGGTCTTATCAGAGAGCAACAAAGAAAGGGAGAACACCGAAATTGGCGTGCTAACTCACCTAGATCAAGGTAAGCTCTTATTATGTATGTATGGTACAAAGGGGTATAGATTGGGCCATTGGCCTTTACCCCAACATTCTTTTCCTCAAAGATCTTATCAAAGTCTACCTTACTCAGTACTAGCAGCATCGGAGCAAGCAGGAAAACTTGTGCATAGAGCCACTTATCCAAACGTTGGGGCCTAAATTTATGGGTCCATTTTAAAAGTACAGCTACATACAACAAATACATCCTTACAGCTACAAATTATGCTACAAAATGGGCAAAGGCCAAAGCTCTAAGAGATAACTCAGCTCACACTATAGCCAAGTTCCTTTTTGAAAATATTACCTGTAAATATTGGATGCCCAATTGAAATTGTCAGTGAGATCAAGACACTCATTTGAGGGATGAAGGACTTGAATTATTGCCAAAAGGGTCTATGGTCATACAGTGAGTTGCTACAACATAGTACCCCAAGTGTAATGGACAAGCTGAGTCAACCAACAAAACTCTAAAATTGGTGCTCACAAAGACAATGAGTACAAATCAAAGAGGTTGGGATGCAAAATTTCCTACCACATTATGGGCTTATTGGATAGCTTACAAAGTCACAACAATTTTGACACCATTAGGATGGCTATTGGATTAGAATCTATTGTTTCTATCAAGTTTTTGTTCTATAGTCTACGTGTTACCACCGTTGATCATCACCTTGGTGAACTAGAAACAATCCAGAGATGATTGCAATAGCTAAATCAATTGGATGAGCCACACATTTGAGATTCCTGGTCACATCTGGTGATATAGAGGAGGAGAAAATACTAGCATGAGCAACATATTTTTAGGAAGCATTTAAAAAAGGGAATGTTAGTGTTGTTGTACAATGCAACGATTGGACCATTTAAAACCAATCTCAAACTTGGTTGGAATTGGCCATATAGGTTGATTGATGTTCATAGCAGTGGTATAGCTCAATTGGCTAATTTGCAAGGTCAAGTGATTCACGAGTTGATAAATGGAGGCTGATTCAAGCCATACTGAGCTTCCATAGCAAGTTTGATAATAATGAAAAGTCCAGAGGTGCCTAGACACAGACAGATGCAACGTGGTAGAGAGTTGTTAAATAGAAAACAGGTGATCCCCACTAAGCCTAGTGTGTACAAGATCAAAGGAAGAACTAAGGAGGTTCAAAGCACACTACATAAGCCATGAGAGGGAGACAACAAATGTATACATATCTATATTCAACAATACAAGATAGGCTTCTTATATGGAGAGAGCCCTTAGAATAGTCGACACTGGTGGGATCCTCTGATCCACATATCTCCTTGTGGATGTCCTCGATCCACATCCTCACATCATGTAGTCCACATCTTAGGGTGGCTACTTTAATACATTCCTATACCATACCTTAGCCTCTAATTATGTGCTCATGGCACCATATATCAACACCTCCTATTGGTGCCATGATCCTTTGGCTACCACAAGGTGGTCAGATGTGAGTTACAAATTCATCACCTCCCCTTAGTGCACACATTGCTACTTAAGGTGGTCAAGTGTGGTTTTTATATGTCAATACCTCCCCTGAGTGCTTGCATGGCTACTTGCAGGTGGTTAAGTTTGATTACAAGAATAGAGGCCAAAGGTGGAAAGGCTTTTGCTTCTCAATACATGTTTATGCTGTCATTCTACTCAAGGATTGATGATGACTCTATGAAGATAGTGGGAGAGAAGGAAGGAGTCTCACTTGTGCCTTTCTCACATACACAATGGGGGAATACACACAAAGGTGGAGGCTGAAAACAATTTTCCTCTTCTTAGTTGTGAAAGCCAAAAGAACTCTAGTACAAAGAAATAGAAGAACCCCTAGATTTGGGACTTGCAGGTCATATTCTTGGTATGCGCATCATGCGTGATCGGAGTAGGAAACTCCTTTGGCTTTCACAAAAGGAGTATGTTACAAAAGTATTGCAGCATTTCAATATGGAGGGGGGGAAGGCAGTGAGTACTCCATTGCCTCCATATGTGAAACTGAGTCATACAGATAGTCCCAAATCAGATGAGGAAAGGGCCATGATGGACAAGGTTCCTTATGCATCAATGGTTGGGAGTGTGGGTCTCAAACTAAACTCAGCTAACTAAGGTGGCATACTTGCAACCGGACTAAATGTTTCTTCATAATCAATGCCATATGTCTGCGCATACCCCTTGACAACTAATCTTGACTTCTATCTCTTCAAAAACCATCTGCATTGTGCTTCACCTTATAAACCCACTTACAACCAATTGCATTCTTGTCTTTAGGCAAAGGCACCAATTCCCATGTAGCATTTGCTTCCAAGGCATCCATTTCTTCGTCCATGCTTTCTCCCATTTTTCTTTTCCCATGGCTTGCTCAAAAGAAGTGGGTTTCGGTTCCTGTATCACTTTGACCATATAGGCATAGTGAATGGCTGTAAATCCATCATATTTCAGCCTATCCATAGGATACCTAGCTCTGGTAGACCTGCACAAAATAGGCTCACTTCCAAGTGCTCTCAAAACATCCCTGGTCTTCCTTACTCCAGGTGTAACAATAGAAGGAATACCCAACTCATCATCAATGCTCTGTTCTGAGCCACTAGATTCACCATCCACATAAGAGTGACTTGCATGCACATCAAACATTGGCTGATCTACCTTCTCTTTTCCTTTTCGTGATACCTGCATACCACTATCTGCATTGCTTTGAGGAGATTCTCCTGATCTCAATCTACCTGTCCATGGCGAAGTATGTGAACCACTGCTAGAGGACACTGTAGGTCCACTAATATTTTGTGATTGCTGTTGTGAATTCTATGCAGCATTACCATTTTGTGCATCTACATCAATCATCACATTTACTGGTTTATACCAATTGCTCATCTCATTAAAAACAATATCTCTGCTCACTGTAAACTTACGAGTAGAAGGGTTATAGCATCTATACCCTTTCTGCTGTAGAGAATAACCAATAAAGATGCACTTCTCAGCTTTTGGATCCAACTTGGACCTCAACTCATCTGGCACATGAACATAGGCAATGCAACCAAAAATTTTCAAATGAGAAATATCTGGTTTCCTAGCAGTATACATCTCCTCTGGCGTCACGCCACGTATTGCTGCAGTGGGAGTCCTGTTCATTATGTAAACTATTGTAGCAACTACTTCAGCCCAATAATAATCTAGTAGGTCTTTTTCATTTAGCATGGCTTGAGATACATCTCCAATATGCCTGTTTTTCGTTTCTGCAAGTCCATTTTGCTGTGGGGCATGACTGCATGAATATTGCTGCTTTATGCCATGCTGCTACAGGAACCTTGCAAACTCATTTGAGAGGTACTCTCCCCCTCCATCTGACCTCAGGCATTTTATTTGCAGGCCTGTTTCTTTTTCAACCATGGCTTTAAAAGCTTTATTCCCAAACACTTCACTTTTCTTTTTCATAAAATACACCCAAACTTTTCTGCTGTAGTCATCAATAAAAGTGACAAAATAATGACAGCCTCCAATAGATGCAGCTTTAGTAGTCCACATATCAGAGTGGATTTATTCCAATGGCTTCTTACTCTCTTGAACATGCTTAGGAAATGGTTTCCTTGCCTATTTTCCAAATTGACAGGCTTCACATACCTTATGCATTTCTGCAACCTTGAATTTCGGCAATCCTGCAATAATATTTTGGGCTTGCATTGATTTAAGTCACTGTACATTAACATGACCAATGCGTTTATGCTAGATATCAATATCTGCAACTACACCGGTCCCATGTGCAAACATTGCTGCACTCAATTCAGGCATGTCCACTTCCAACGTAAACATCCTACCCTTCTTCTTTCCTTTTGCTATCAAGCGACCGTTATTTTTCATATCCTCAACAAAGCATCCATGAGGATTAAATCTAACCTGCAAGCCCTGCTCGACCATTTGACCAATAGAAACCAAGTTCTTGGTGATATTCGGGACATGAAATACATCAGACAGGTATTTCTTTTTTGCATCCTGCATAAACAAAGGAATTTTACCAATTTTCACAATAGGATGTGCAGTATCATCACAAGTCACCACAAATCCTGGTCTTTCCATTTTCCTTGCATCCTGCATCCATTCTGTATGACCTATCATGTGGTTTGACGCACCTGAGTCAACATACCACACATCATTGCTTTCTTTTGCACTTGTCATAGAATTGGTCATGTGCTGCATCATAAACAAATGCTCGTTTCTGTCATCACCCTATCTACTAGAGGATGCATAATTGCCTTGCTGCAATTTTCCATTCATAATGTCATTCTGCTTTTTGTAGCAGTCTTTAGCCATATGACCCATTTTACCACAATAGTAGCATTCAGCATTGCTATTTGCATTTTGACCTCTCTGCCATCCACCATGGCCTCTTTGGCTCCCCCTGCCTCTAGAGTTTCCACCTCCTCCTCCATAGGACTGGTTTTCTTGAGTTTGTTGCATATTCTTATTTCTACCATGGCCTCCAGATCGGCGTCCTCTACCTCTGCCTCTACCTCTTCTAGCATTAGAGTAGAAGACACTTTCTTTTGAAGTTCCTCTTGAAGAAGATGCACCACCATTTCTCTGCTCTTTAGAAATTAGAAGAGCAAACAACTCCTCAAAATCAGGAAATTTTTCATGGATGGCAATGGATGTCCGAAACTGTGCATAATCCTTTCCTAGACCATTCAAGGTCAGAGAAACTAAATCATCATCTTCCACTGGTGACCCAATGAAAGCAAGTGCATATGCAATTTTCTTCACCTTCATGTGGTAGTCATTGATGCTCATATTTTCTCTTTGCACATTGTGCAACTCCTGCTTGAGCTGCATTTTCTTGGCTTGCGTATTTGTGCTGTACATTTTTGCCAAAGTATCCCATGCCTCCTTTGGCGTACTTGCATCCTGAATATGCACAATCATAGAATCTGAAATACTGATAGACAGCCCATACATAACTTTTCTGGCTCTCTCATGCCATCCTTTAAATGCCTACATTTCCTGTTGATTGGGAACATTAGGAAGAACTGGTTCTTCTTCATTTCCTGTAATGAACTCCCAATAGCCTTTTCCCATAAGGAAATTCATCATTCTAAACTTCCATGCTTGGAAGTTATTCTTGTCAAGCTTTTCAATGACAATCTGTGAAAGAGAATCAGACGCCATTGCAGAACACTGTAAAATATTCTCTCACTGTAAAAAACACAGCTTCTGCCTCACAAGGGCAAATCTGCAAAACTGATGAAAGTGGTATTTGACCACACAGTCACTTCCTAGTGACGATTTTTCATGAACAGGCAATAAGGATGATTCTGCAAATCCCAATATCTTTGCGCACAGGCATACGATGCAATTTCTGTGGCGAGTTTTCACTGATATGCAGAGTAATGGTCTCATAGCAAAAATAGGCCCTTTTTCTCAGTGCTTGTGGAGAACTTAGGCCTCCAAAACGGGCCCCGAAATGGCCTTGAATCAAAAAAATAAACTTATCGCGAAGGGCGTCTCAATCTGAGACAGTGCACTCTTGCACTTCTGGCTGTGCTACCTACAGAGATTTGCTCCCAGACTTGAAAAAGGAAAGCAACACTGGTCCTCTTACCAGGACACCACGAACTTGGTGTTGAGATATCGAGCTCCACTCGCAATATGCCAGGGTGACCGTTGTGTATTTATGTCACCGACTTGTAGCTGGAGATGCGGTTGGTACACCGCCCACGAATAATAGCTGGATGACAGCTATCCTTATCTACTCTAGTTTGTGGCTCAGTTAGTATGCCACCTTAGTTAGTTGAGTTTGGTTTGAGACCCACATATAGGGTTCTTCTATTTCTTTGTACTAGAGTTCTTTTGGCTTTTACAACTAAGAAGAGGAAAACTGTTTTCAGCCTCCACCTTTGTGTGTATTCCCCCATTGTGCATGTGAGAAAGCCGCAAGTGAGACTCCTTCCCTCTCTCCCACAATCTTCACATGGTATCAGAGCCTTGTTCGTGGTAAGGAGCTCAAGACAGCAAGCCAAGTTCGTGGTGTCCTGGTAAGAGGACCAGTGTTGCTTTCCTATTTCGCCCTCATTGAGACTTTATTTTTCTGATTTGAGGCCATTTCAGGGCCCGTTTTGAAGGTGAAAGTTCTTCGCAGGCACTCAGAAAAAGGCCCTGTTTTTTGCTGTGCGACAACTGCGCGGCTAGTCGGTGGAAAGGTGCCGCAGAAATTGCATCGTATGCCTGTGTGCAGAGATATTGGGAGTTGCAGATTCATGCCTATTGCCTGTTGATGCAAAATCGTCACTAGGAAGTGACTGTGTGGTGAAATACCACTCTCGTCGGTTTTGCAGATCTGCCCGTGTGAGGCAAAAGCTGTGTTTTTTGCAGTGACAGAATATTTTGCAGTGTTCTATAATGGCATCTGATTCTCTTTCACAGATTGTCATTGAAAAGCTTGACAAGAACAACTTCCAGGCATGGAAGTTTAGAATGACGAATTTCTTGATGGAAAAAGGCTATTGGGAATTCATTACAGGAAATGAAGAAGAACCTGTTCTTCCTAATGTTCCCAGTCAACAGGAAATGCAGGCATTCAAAGGATGGCATGAGAGAGCCAGGAAAGTTATGTACTGGCTGTCTATTAGTATTTCGGACTCCATGATTGTGCATATTCAGGATGCAAATACGCCAAAGGAGGCATGGGATACTTTGGCAAAAATGTATAGCACAAATACGCAAGCCAGGAAAATGCAACTCAAACAGGAGTTGCACAATGTGCAGAGAGAAAATTTGAGCATAAATGACTACCACATGAAAGTGAAGAAAATTGCAGATGCACTTGCTTCCATTGGGTCGCCAATGGATGATGATGATTTGGTTTCTGTGACCTTGAATGGTCTAGGAAAGGATTATGCACAGTTCCGGACATCCATTGCCGTCCGTGAAAACTTTCCTGATTTTGAGGAGTTGATTGCTCTTCTAATTTCTGAAGAGCAGAGAAATGGGGGTGCATCTTCTTCAGCAGGAACTTCAAAAGAAACTGTCTTCTACTCAAATGCTGGCAGAGGTAGAGGCAGAGGTAGAGGAGCCCGATCTGCAGGCCGTGGTAGAAATCAGAATATGCAGCAAACGCAAGAAAACCAGTCCTATGCAGGAGGACGTGGTAACTCTAGAGGCAGGGGGAGCCAAAGAGGCCGTGGTGGATGGCAGAGAAGCCAAAATGCAAACAGCAATGTTGAATGCTACTATTGTGGCAAAATGGGTTATATGGCTAAAGACTGCTACAAAAAGCAGAATGACATTATGAGTGGAAAATTGCAGTAAGGCAATTATGCATCCTCTAGTAGACAGGGTGATGACAGAAATGAGCGTTTGTTTATGGTGCAGCATATGACAAATTCTGTAACAATTGCAGAAGAAAGCAATGATGTATGGTATGTTGACTCGGGTGCGTCAAACCACATGACAGGTCACGCTGAATGGATGCAGGATGCAAGAAAAATGGAAAAACCAGGATTTGTGGAGACTGGTGATGATACTGCACATCCTATTGTGCAGATTGGCAAAACTCCTTTGTCTATGCAGGATGGGAAAAAGAAATACTTGTTTGATGTATTTCATGTCCTGAACATCACCAAGAACCTGGTTTCTGTTGGTCAAATGGTTGAGCAGGGCTTGCAGGTTAGATTTAATCCTCATGGATGCTTTGTTGAGGATATGAAAAATAACGGTCGCTTGATAGCAAAAGGAAAGAAGAAGGGCAGGATGTTTACGTTGGATGCAGACATGCCTGAATTGAGTGCAGCAATGTTTGCACATGGGACCAGTGTAGTTGCAGATATTGATATCTGGCACAAACGCATTGGTCATGTTAATATACAGCGACTAAAATCAATGCAAGCCCAAAATATTGTTGCACGATTGCCTAAATTCAAGGTTGCAGAAATGCACAAGGTTTGTGAAGCCTGTCAATTTGGGAAACAGGCAAGGAAACCTTTTCCTAGGCATGTTCAAGAGAGTAAAAAGCCATTGGAATTAATCCACTCTGATGTGTGGACTACAAAAGCTGCATCTATTGGAGGCTGTCACTATTTTGTCACATTTATTGATGACTTCAGCAGAAAACTGTGGGTGTATTTTATGAAAAAGAAAAGTGAAGTGTTTGGGCACTTCAAAGCTTTCAAAGCTATGGTTGAAAAAGAAACAGGCCTGCAAATAAAATGCCTAAGGTCAGATGGAGGGGGAGAGTACCTCTCAAATGAGTTTGCAAGGTTCTTGCAGGAGCATGGTATAAAGCAGCAATATTCATGCAGTCATACCCCATAGCAAAATGGAATTGCAGAAAGAAAAAACAGGCATATTGGAGAGGTATCTCGGGCTATGCTAAATGAAAAAGATCTACCAGATTATTATTGGGCTGAAGCAGTTGCTACAGCAGTCTATATAATGAACAGGACTCCCACTGCAGCAATACATGGCATTACGCCAGAGGAGATGTATACTGGTAGGAAACCAGATATTTCTCATTTGAAGATTTTTGGTTGCATTGCCTATGTCCATGTGCCAGATGAGTTGAGGTCCAAGTTGGATCCAAAAGCTGAGAAGTGCGTCTTTATTGGTTATTCTCTGCAGCAGAAAGGGTATAGATGCTATAACCCTTCTACACGTAAGTTCACAATGAGCAGAGATGTTGTTTTTGATGAGATGAGCAGCTGGTATAAACCAGTAAATGTGATGATTGATGTAGATGCACAAAATGGTATTGCTGCACAGAATTCACAGCAGCAATCACAAAATATCAGTGGACCTACAGTGTCCTCTAGCAGTGGTTCACATACTTCACCATGGACAGGTAGATTGAGATCAGGAGAATCTCCTCAAAGCAATGCAGATAGTGGTACGCAGGTATCACGAAAAAGAAAAGAGAAGGTAGATCAGCCCATGTTTGATGTGAATGCAGGTCACTCTTATGTGGATGGTGAATCCAGTGGCTCAGAACAGAGCATTGATGATGAGTTGGGTATTCCTTCTGTTGTTACACCTGGAGTAAGGAAGACCAGGGATGTTTTGAGAGCACCTGGAAGTGAGCCTATTTTGCGCAGGTCTACCAGGGTTAGGTATCCTGTGGATAGGCTAAAATATGATGGATTTACAGCCATTCACTATGCCTATATGGTCAAAGTGATACAGGAACCAGAACCCACTTCTTTTGAGCAAGCCATGGGAAATGAAAAATGGGAGAAAGCCATGGATGAAGAAATGGATGCCTTGGATGCTAATGCTACATGGGAATTGGTGCCTTTGCCTAAAGGCAAGAATGCAATTGGTTGTAAGTGGGTTTATAAGATCAAGCACAATGCAGATGGTTCTGTAAATAGATACAAGGCAAGATTAGTTGTCAAGGGGTATGCACAGACATATGGCATTGATTATGAAGAAACTTTCAGCCCGGTTGCAAGGATGGCAACCGTAAGAGCAGCCATTGCTATGGCTGCATCAAAGGGATGGTCTTTACATCAGATGGATGTAAAGAATGCCTTCTTGCATGGTGTTTTGCAAGAAGAGGTCTTTATGGAGCAGCCAGCAGGTTATGTTCATGCTACTCATCCTGAGTTTGTTTGCAGGTTGAAGAAAGCCTTGTATGGCTTGAAGCAAGCACCTGGAGCATGGTCTGACAAGATAGGACAGTATCTTGTCACTATTGGCTTTCAGATTTCCAAGGCAGATTTCTCACTCTATGTGAGAAAAACAGAGAAAGGGATTATGCTGCTGGTCATTTATGTTGATGATTTGATCATCACAGGTGATAGTGATGAAGATATCCTTCATGTGAAAATGCTATTGAGGCAGAAGTTTGAGATGAAGGATTTGGGAGAGCTGCGTTATTTCTTAGGCATTGAGGTGATTAGATCACCAAGTGAGATACAGCTCTTGCAGAGGCAGTATGGATTGGACATGCTGTCCAAATATGGGATGACAGGCTGTAAGCCTATTTCAGTTCCTTTGGAGCAGAATGTGAAGCTGAGCACAGATGCAGGTGAGCTTCTGGAAGACCCTACTATGTACAGACGCATAGTAGGAAGTTTGATTTACATGACTATTACCAGGCCAGCTATGCTGTTGGGTTGGTAAGTCAGTTTATGCAGGCTCCAAGGAAACCGCATTTGGATGCGGCTAGACGCATACTCAGGTATGTGAAGTCCACATTGCAGTATGGACTATTTTATGAGGCTGGGGTTCAGATACAGTTGCATGGATACACTGATGCTGATTGGGCTGGTAGCATTTCTGATAGACGATCTACTAGTGGATATGTGTTCTCTTTTAGGAGTGCTGCAGTCACTTGGAGCAGCAAGAAACAGCCTACAGTTGCCTTGTCGAGCACAGAGGCTGAGTACAGGGGTGCAGCAATGGTTGCATGTGAGGTAGCTTGGTTGCATAAGCTACTCTATGATATGCATCAGTCTACAGATGGGCCGGTTGTCATTTATTGTGACAACATGAGCAGTATACACTTGGCAAAGAACCCAGTCTTTCATGCTAGAACAAAGCACATTGAGGTGCATTATCACTATGTGCGGGAGAAGGTTTTACTAGGTCTTATTGATCTAGTTTATGTCAGCACAGAGGATCAGGTAGCTGACATATTCACGAAAGCATTGGGCGCAGAGAAGCTGCGCAAGTTCAGAGACCTGCTTTGTGTAGGAATTGGGATTGAGCTCGAGGGGGAGTGTTGAGATATCGAGCTCCACTCGCGATATGCCAGGGTGACCGTTGTGTATTTATGTCACCGACTTGTTAGCTGGAGATGCGGTTGGTACACCGCCCACGAATAATAGCTGGATGACAGCTATCCTTATCTACTCTAGTTTGTGGCTCAGTTAGTATGCCACCTTAGTTAGTTGAGTTTGGTTTGAGACCCACATATAGGGTTCTTCTATTTCTTTGTACTAGAGTTCTTTTGGCTTTTACAACTAAGAAGAGGAAAACTATTTTCAGCCTCCACCTTTGTGTGTATTCCCCCATTGTGCATGTGAGAAAGCCGCAAGTGAGACTCCTTCACTCTCTCCCACAATCTTCACACTTGGTTTGCTTTCTTGAGCTCCTTACCACTAACCAGGCTTTGATACCATCTGAAGATAGTGGGAGAGAAGGAAGGAGTCTCACTTGCAGCTTTCTCACATACACAATGGGGGAATACACACAAAGGTGGAGGCTGAAAACAGTTTTCCTCTTCTTAGTTGTGAAAGCCAAAAGAACTCTAGTACAAAGAAATAGAAGAACCCCTATATGTGGGTCTCAAACTAAACTCAACTAACTACGGTGGCATACTAACTGAGCCACGAGCTAGAGTACATAAGGATAGCTATCATCCAGTATTATTCATGGGTGGTGTACCAACCGCATCTACAGCTAACAAGTCGGTGACATAAATGCACAACGGTCACCCTGGCATATCACGAGTGGAGCTCGATATCTCAACAGACTCCACGTAGTTGACCTATTGGTTCTTCAATCTGTACTCTTCTTCTTTGTGTCCCAGCTTCTTGCAATGGTGACACTTTGGTTTGTTTTGTTCCGCTTCATTTTGTGCAGTGGGTATGTTTCTTTTACAATCTTCCAAAGCTTCTGATACATCAAGAGATACCTCATATTTTTTCTTTTTGGGGTGCATGCAAATTCTTTCTTCCATGAAGTTACGGGTTTGTCAAAGATTTTATAAAGAAAGAGTGAGCATGATGTTTCTAAAGGCATGTGTGCCATGTGGCACTCTACTAACCAGCGATTGGATAACTAAACCTTGAGAGTGGCTACACCCTAACATCTACCATGTGTCAAAAAATTAAGAAGCTTTGGCCAAATCTTTGAATCCGTCATTGCTTCTCATCGTAAGGAGAAGTCGCCTTCTCTAGCCAGTCGCTGGGGAGGAGGTAGCATTTGCACTTTGAGAAGTCGGGGCTGGCTTGGTATGTTGCAGCCCATGTGGTATTTGCATATGTGTTGCTCATCATGACCTCCAAAAGCCTTTGCATCCCTAACGTAGAATCGGCTACGTAATCACATTTCCCAATCACCAACAACGAAGGAGCCTGAATGCTGAAATCCTTCCGACCTCCAAATTTCTTGTTGTGAGAGCCTTGGCTCTCATGGTTGAGTCTGCCCGTTCGTTGGAGTGCTAGTGAGGGTGCCGTTCATCCAGAGCTGTAGCCTGTAGCTTTGGTCATTGAAGTCGTAGTTGAGGTCAGCCGTATATGCACTGGGAGCTATTTGTAGAGGCGAGAGCTAGAAGAGACTTTTGTTTGATGTAGAAGCTGGTGCTATGGAGGCACTGAGCCGAGGGCTGTAGCGGCTATAGACAAAACTACAATGGAGCTTGTTGGGGCTGGCATATGTCATTGTAGGACAAGGTTTGCAGGTTGCAGCAGCTAAAGGCGATGAGCTGACTTCGAGAGCTCTTCTCTATGGCAAAGTCGTAGTAGTAGTGCATCTCTCCATCTCTGGCCCTCGGGGGGGTCACTCATTATATGTAACCCTATCACGTAAGTTCAATAGAAGGATATTTTTTATTTCTAAAATTTACAAAAATAAATATACATAAGGGACTATTTAAAATAGTTTTGGAAAAAAACTACAGATTTGTATAGAAAAGGGGTACATTTTATTGATGAAAAATTTACAAATAAGGGATTTAAAAAATAGGCCTTGAATGCACGTGATATAGAGGGTTTATACATAGTGACCCCCCCGAGCTCTGGCCTCGCCATCGTCGGCTTTTATCTCACCAATCACTAACAATGTCGATGTAGAGGGCATCCTCCACAGGGTCGGTCTCTATGACCCTCCTTCACCTATGCCTTCAACAACCTTTCTTCCCTAGTAGCAGCAGCAACAACTCAACTTCAATTAAATCAATGAAGGAAAAACTCTCATACTCTCTCCCTAAAGATGATACTATTGTGCCATTTTTCCTTTTTCTCAACTAGCCATACCCAAAATGAGAAACAACAATATGCAAACACACTAATCTACAAACTAGACTTAGTGGATGACCCGAAGCTTTGATACCATGTTAAAGAGAAATAGGTGATCGCCACTAAGCCTAGTGTGTACAAGATTAGAGGAAGAACTAAGGAGGCTCAAAGCACACCATGAGAGTTTTGTTTCTCTTGTCTTAATGGTCATCAACTCAAAATCCCAGTCATGTAATACCTTAGAACTTTTTAGCCAGGATCTGTCGAGTAAAATTGGATATGCACTTGAATGATGAGCATAATTATAGTGTAATGTGCTCCATCGATCATAATCACAATATCCAAAAGCATACCTTTTGGCTCCATTGGTCATTGATCTACCATGCAAACTTGGAATGGATAAGAGTTTAGATTCTTGAGCTTTAATCACTTTCCAAAAGCTTCTAAGAAGATAAGTACTCCAAATCCCCACCATTTAGAATCACACGTGATACATTCTGCTTCTTGATCTTCATAGTGGTTGATGAAATTTCTCATCCACTATGAGTGGCAATGACTAGAATGGTTATCAAGGAATCCACTTCTGTAGTAGGATTCTCCTTGGCTTAGAGATATTGTAGAAAGGACTATGTACAATATGGATCAATTTCAATAATTCAGCCATTGTAAGGCTTACCTTCATATTTTGAGATATCTCCCATCCCTTTGTGTTTTTAGATTCGCGACTCCATCATAACTCAACTCATCTAGTGGAAGCCTCAGTCGAGTTGTCAATTAGTGGTGTCACACTCAAATCCAGAGGCAGCTAGCACTTTTCTGTTTAGTTTTCAAGATTGATTATGTGCTTTCTAGCCCACGTCTCCTGATGAAGGTGGAGGATTCAATCACCCCCCACTAGACCTTGTGAGCGAGTTGTTACTGCATTAGCATCCCCAGAGTTTGGGAGTTTTGCCAATATAACTTGGCATAAGGAATTTTATCGAGGCAGGGGATGATAGGTCACACCCGAATGATGGAATCTTGCTAGCCAAAGCCGAGGCCTATGATGTAAATTGCCTCAACCATGGCTTGGTTGACTGTGCAAACTTGATCTAGTGAGTATTGGTGGATATTATTGGAGAAATAGGAGAAAGGGAGATGCTTATAAGATAGGAAGACTTGATAGAGTGTTTCCTCTAGGATGAATGGCAGATGAGGGGCCCAATGGAGGGTGAATAGGTTCTTGATACTTCTCTATCTCACAATCCTATCATTTGGAGGTTTGGCATCCTAACTACTATTGGAAGATCTTTATATATTTCTCTCCAACTAGATAAGAGGTTTCATGCTTCTCAAAAATCCCGTGGGATGATAAGATTAACCTGGAGGAGCTCAAGATTACAAAGTAAGGATCCTTGCACCACTAGGATCAAGCAGTGAGGGCTATAGTACATGCAACAAGAGACTAGGCAAGGAAAGAAAAGCAAGGAAAATGGAAATTTAAGGATCTCATGAGGCTGAGGCATGGCTTGAAGATGGTAGTAGAAGAATGCAAAGTTGATAAATACATTGTGACTTTGTTGTGATTGAATTAGAAGTGGAAATGAATGTTAGAGAGCTAGAGGAGGTAAAAAGGGCTAGAATGACAAGTAGACATACATAGTTGCAGCTTGGTGATTGTCCCAACAAATTCTTCTTTCAAGACATTAAACGCTAGCAATAGAGAATTAATTGACAAGGTGATGAGTCCAGAAGGCAAGATCAAGCGTGAGTTTTGGCATATTGCAAATATTTTAATGATGCATCTCAAAGGGCTCCTTGGGAAGCTGTAGGATGATGAATGAAAATTTGATGTGTTGAATGTTGTCAATGAAATTCAACCATGCATTACTGAGTCACAAAGGAATTTACTTGATAGGCCCTTCACTCTTGATGAACTTTGGGGCACATTGAAATGTATGAAGAAGGAATGGGCACTAGAGTTTGATGGACTCGTTGAATTCTTTGTTGAATTCTAGGATAGAGGTGACTTGGTTGCAATGGCAAATGCATTTGTAGCTAGGGATTTTGTCTCCCAAGATGTTAACATGGGATTAATCAATTTATTTCCTAAGAAGCAAAGCAGGTAGAGGTTGGTGATTGGAGACCATGATTGGAGACCGATCTCCATGCTGAACACATTGTACAAGGTAATAGCTAAAGCCCTATCTCTAAGGGTAAGGGATTTATGCATGTTGGTGGTAGATAAAGAGCAATGCGAGCTCATCAAGAATCGTGACATTTTTAAACATATTTTAAATGTTAGCCTTGTAATGGATTATGCCTCGATGATAGGTCAAAAGTGTGTGCTTTTTGGTTTAGATTTGGACAAGGCTTATGATTTTATAATATGGGACTATATTCTGGTGGTTTTAGAGAGGCTTGCATTTGGGTGTACCTTCTATAGGATGGTGGTAGCTTTGTTTGGCAATGCATCAACTGCTCTATGTGTGAATGGAGCAAAAGTGGGCACCTTTGATTTAAGGCCTTCTAGTGAAAGTAATGCACCATTCTTGCAAAGTTGGGGCATGCCAAATGGTGTGATTCTTACTTCGAAGGAGGAAGCTACTCATCCTCATAGGATACCCTTGGGCACCAACTCCCTTAAGTAAGAAAACCCATCAAAATCTTGAGTGTGAGATGAATTTAACAATATGCCATGAGTAGAAATTATTCAAATTTACATCATTGTGTTCTACACTAAAAGAGCTTTAAATATGTCTTTACACCTTGAAATTTGGGTAACACATGAAAAAGTTACATTAATTTGAAAGGAGATGGGTTTTTATATTTTAGTGTATTTTTTGTTTTACCCCCCCTTGGGCCTCACATATTATGAAAAATATGTACAAATCTTAAAATTTTGCATATTTTTCAAGGTATATACCTTATATTTTGAGGGTGGGGGGACATGAAATTTTCATATTTTTCCCTTGCATATTTGAAAATTTTAAAGGAAATCCATGCATATTATATATGGACCTTGTCTCCCCATACATTAGATTTTGGAGGAGAGTAGTAACATATTACATATTGAGTTGGCACCCTAGGTAGGATACCTGATTAATAAGGACAAGGATGAGGGCTTGAAGGCCACCTGTAGGTTTCTGTTCAAGTTCATTGAACTAAAGAAAAGCGTAGGCAATATGTGGCTTGAGTCATCACTATAGCAGGTGACAGTTGACTGGCTCACAATTTTTGAAAAGGCATTTGAGAATAGAGGCCAGACCCATTGCAATCCCAACCCACATCTCTACATGCTATACCATTAGTTGATGGGTGCCTTGGCTAGGTGCATTATGAGCCATCAAGAACCCAACAGGGTGAGCAGGAACCTAGCATCCAAGAACAATAGCATCAGGATGAACAAGGGATGGGTGAATAGGAGTAGGAGCAGGATTAGGAAAAGGACCAGGAATGGGAGCAAGAATAGTAAGAATGGGAGCATAAGTAGGAGCATGAGCAAGAAGAGCCACTCATCGAGCAACAAGAGGGAGAAAAAAGGATGGAGGGGAACAACGGTGAGGGCACTTCTAAGCTAAAATAGGATAACCATGAGGGAAACAGCGAGGAGGTCACCTCCAAAGGACAAAAACATAATAACTCGAAGGGGAACAGCTAGGATAAGGAAATGGAGGAGGGCCCCACTTTCACCATAACCCAGAAAGATGCATTTCCTAGACTTAGGATCTAGCTTCTTTCGAAGCTCTTTTGGCACATGTGCATATACCTCACACCCAAATATGCGCAAATGAGAGTAAGAGCACTTCTTGCCACTCCATGCCTCTTCAGGAATACCACCATCCAAACTCTTACTAGGTGATCTATTGATCACATGCACTGCAGTCTTCATTGCCTCAGCCCAAAAACCACCAGAAAGACTTGCATTGGAAAGCATGCATTGCAACCTTTCTTGAATGGTATGGTTCATCTTTTCTGCAACTGGATTTTGCTCTGGAGTACGAGGGGATGTGAGCTCCCTCTTAATCCCATGTGTATCACAATAATGCTGAAAGTCATGAGAGAGATACTCTTCACCATTGTCAGTCCGTAGGCATTTAAGCATTCTACGTGACTGATTCTCAGCCATTTTTGAAATACCTGAAACACATCACTCTTCCGAGCTATAGCATAAGCCCACACTTTCCTAGTTGCATCATCAATGAATGTCACATAGTATTTAGCCCCGCCTAATGACCTTGTAGGCATGGGACCACATACGTCTGAATGCACCAAATCAAGCTTTTCAAACTCTTTCTTTCCCCTTCTTTTATGGGCTGATTTAGTCTGCCTCCCATAGAGACAGTGCTCACAAAATTCAAAATTAGAGAAACTCAAATGCGGTATATAACCCAAACGGCATAAGAGTTTCATCCCATTTTGGCTCATATGGCCCAACCGGCAATGCCATAAAGAAGTGCTTGGCTGCTCGGTTATTGCAACAACATGATCAAACACCCCTGATACATGCAAGGGATACAAAGTCCCACACTTGGCACCCCTGGCGAAAAGCATAGAGCCCTTCTAAATTTTCCAACTCCCAAAACCAAAGATGGTCTAAAAACTAGCATCATCTAGTTGACCCATTGAAATGAGACTCTTGGTCAGCTTAGGCACATGTCTCACATTTTTCAAAATAAATGTAGACCCATTTGTAAAAGAAAACTTTGTTACCTACTCTCACGAAAACTTTATGTCACCTACTCCCCCTATGTCACATGCATAGTCATTTCCAAGATGCACACAACCTATCTTTCCACTGTCATAAGTAGAGAACCATTCTCTATGGGGAGAGCAACTCTGCAGATAAACTAGACATGAAAAGAATGTCGTTGTCACTATCATGTGTGACTGCATTGATGTCCTTGATCTTCACTTTTCCTTTGTCCTCCCTTGGACTCTCTTCCTTCTGATTTGCACCCCAATTTGCATTCTTTTTCTTATCCTTTTGCTCTCTTTTAAGCTTGTAGCAATCTTTTTTCATGTGGCCCTTCTTGCCACAATAGTGACACTCAATGTTCCGTGCCCTGGACTTGCTACGGGACTTCCCTCTTTCTTGAAACTTCATCCTGGCCTGTGATCTACCCCTTTGCACATTTAAGGCTGCATCCTGCTTGTTGCCTTCCATTGACTTTTGTCTAATCTCCTCGGCCAACAAGCTACCAACCACATCATCAAAGTTCAATACTCCACCAGGTGTAGAGTTACTGATAGCAGTACGGAAAGTATCCCATGAGGATGGTAATGAGCATAAGAGAAATCTTGCCCTCATTTCTGCATCGAAATTCAGCATTTGAGCTTGAAGTTGACTGAAAATGATATTAAATTTATTCAAGTGCAAAGCTATGGATACTCCCTCCTTCATGTACAGCTCTAACAATCTCTTCATGAGATAGACTTTGTTTGAGGCAGTCTCTTTCTCATATGTAGCACACAGCTTTTTCCATAAAGCTTCCGTAGTCTTTTCAGTGACTACTATGAAATAAACTGTCTCCCCAAGATGAAGTCTAATGGTAGACTTTGCCAATGCATCCAACTCATTCCATTCATCTGTGGACATGGCTGTAGGATTAGCTGCAATCCCTTGCAAGGGTTTTATCTGCTTCTTTTGAATAAGCACATCCCTTCTCTGTTCTTTCCACAAAGAAAAGTTTGTCCCATCAAACTTTTTTAATGCTAAGAAACTCCTTTTCAGACATGGAAGAGGATGCCATGATGCAAATAAAGCAAAATCCCAAATGCTAGTGCCTGCAAGAGAGAATCACACCAAATACCAGGTACACCCAAATGTGTATGCCACAATAGAGTGAAATATCACCAAACCTCAAAGCTCAAAGCATCAAAAGATACAACTGACTCATGTGCATGCACTATGCATCCATATGAGCAAATCTAGCCCAAAAGAAAATGCCAACTGTAATGGCAATCCAAAATGCCAATAAGTGCCAAATAGCTCAAGCATAAACACCGTCCATGGGCATATGCATCAATAATATCTCATCCAAGAGAGCATAACACTATCAGTGCATCAACTACAATGTGTCAAAGCTGTCCCTTAGCATAAAATAGCATCCATGTGCAAAGCATCCATAAAAAATAGCATCCCATAAGGCAATCTGGGCCTATCAGCGCATCCAATAAGGATCGCAATGCAGCCAAATGGTCTATAAGTCATCCATTGCAACCCAATGCACAACACAAGGCTATGAAGAGGCACTCAGACTTCCTACTCCGTGGGCATTTCTTCCTATCTCTTGTCTAGAGTGATTTGCATAAGGTATATCATGGTCCCACTGAAAATAGAACCTAACATGCCTCAAAACATGGGCGCCATTGCATAATCGGACTCATCAAGACAATCTGCAAATATCTCTCTTTTGTTGGAACTCCAAAATCCCAACTGATGAGTGAGAAATGGGAGTCAACACTTATCCACTGCCATGTGGCATAAATCTAAGGTTTCAAAACCTTAGAATGAAAAATGCATAATAGAGAGACGAAATCAACTACATAGAGATCTATAAATCTGAAAATACTCCACCGAATCACGCAAGAACTGACAAGTAGGGGTTTTTAGGCGTCCGAAATGCAATGGGACAGATGGTTTTGGAAACCGTGGTGCCAATCATTGGCTCCAACACATGGATTGAAAAACGTTTTTGGAAACTCAATTGTTTGTAAACTCTACCGGAGTGTGAATGATGAGCAACATAGAAGTTTTAGGACCTCTTGAGTCCATCGGAATTGACAGATCTGCAAATGGTTGCTCCAAACTTGAGTTCCAACACCTGGGTAGAAAAATGTTGAAACTGACACAGTGAGTCAGAAATCCAACGAAATGATCCCAAATTCAAGAATGAAGGTGTTTCCAAGCTCCTGAAGGGAAATGGACACCAAAAGCAGGCAATGGCTGCCTCTACAAGTTAATACGGAGTCTCTTTCGTCAAACAGAACAGGGAAAAGCTTAAAAAATGACTTTTTCTTTGAAAACACTTAACAGGCTCTCAAAAACACTTCGCAAAACCAAATTGACTTTTCCAAAGGTTCCTTCAAGGTCTTTGCACACTCGGATGTAAGTAAAGTCACCCACAAACCTTCCCACAAGGCTTCTCCTTCCTCCCACAAAGCTGCTGAGCTTCCAGGCATTCACGCCCTCTGAGCTAGATCACTCGGGCTTTGATATCAGTTGAGAGTGCTCTCAATGGAAGCAGAACGGAAGAGGGAGAGAGAGAGAAATAGAGAGCCACACAAGTTTTTGGTGGGTGCACAACACCCTAATCTTCTTTTTCATTCACTTATATATGTGTTTGAGTATTGTACATAACCGGTGTAAAGGCACAATGACCTTTAACCCCCACAATATTTCCTCTCCAACTATTGCTTTTCCCTTTCTACCCCTTTCCTCGGCCTCCCTAATCATACCATCCCTTTCCGAAGTGGTCAGTATAGAGACGTATATTTTCTAGAAATTATAGAGCGAAGCGCTTTATGTCAAAACGAAAAATGTGATGCCCACTTTCCTGGTATTTGTTCAAGGCGCTGGATTTGTCTTGAAAGTCGTCTCGCTTTCTTTGATTCACGGACTTGTTCTCACTTTCCTCGAACTCGATCCCCAAAATCTTCTTTTAACTCCGGCCTCTTCCGCTTTCTTCGATCTCAAAGTCCGCACTTCGATCTTCTTCTTTGACTTTGGCGAGGCTAAGGAGATTGGGGAAGTTAGAGACCTTTAGGGAAGACGAAATGGCTTTTTAGTCCTTGGTGGTGGAAAAAAGAACCTTAGAGATGAGAGGGGTAAAAGGAGAGTGCTAATGTGGCTTTTTTCCTAAAGGTTTTACAACCTTTGTATGACATGGCTCTGTGCTTTATAAAAGTTATGAGAGCTTTGAAGATAAACGGCGAAACGACAAATCAACGAAATGGTGCACAAGCTCTCCTTCCCCATCCGATCAAAAGAAATGCACACGGTAAGCTCAGAAGTGCAGGTCCAATCGTTGCCTCTAGTGGTGAAGACACTCTAGTTCCTTTTCTAAGAACACCAATTATTATAACCATGGGAGCTCTGTTGATTCGCAGGCTACTCTAGTGATCAACGAAAAATGAGACGGCTGCGCATATTTTGCATCTTCTCAAGGTATTATATGCCTTGGAATGTATCGATCAGCACATCGCCTTTTACAACGACCTGCTTTTGCCTGTCGCCTTTTACAACCTGCTATTGCCCAGCATATCTCGAAACCAAATTCAGCTCCCACGCTTCGTGTGATCAAATAGCTAACGGCCCATGCACCTGCACTCTTTTAGTGGATTCAACCGCTATTGCATCCATTAACTGCTCGTGCAATCTAGAAACGGTCGAATGGAATGCCAATGTCATGAAACATTAATTCCATGCTGCTAGCTGCCTGCACTTGCATAACTATGTTAGCCTTGTAAGAGAATAGTCGCGCAGAGACGAACTTCAACGAAAGGACAGCAACGGAGGCTCTAATACCAATGTCACGCGACCCCAAAACTCGAGGGCTTCTACCATGTTCGTCCACCCAACCATGGATTCCCTCTGTCTCTGGAGCCCCTTTCTTTTTTGGCTCCATCTAGAATCCTCCCTCCTAGCCCAACACTTGCCACTTGGCCTCCAACTTTGGTGCCACATGTCCCACAAGGGACTCCTCTCTTTATAGCCCTCCCTAGGACTCCTTATGCACCACCTCATAAATGCCTAGACCTAGGCGTGACCCTAGATCCAAGCCCTTTAGGCCCTATTAATGCAAATGCTGCCAAGCCCTCTAGCTTTTTGCCTTATACTGTGGTCACACAATATTATAGTTGACGTAACAAATGAGCAATTGGTTCTCTATTCTATTCAATATTGTTGTGTTTACTCTGTCTAAGTGTGTTTATAATTCAGCATTGTCACGTCATCATACAGTTCTTCTCCAATAGCTAACCCCAACCTCCAAGTGCTTTATATGTTGGCACCTTTTCTATACCCAAGCTCTCCTTAGGACTGCAAGATTGGGCATCTTCCCAAGCGTAACACTGGGCTGGGTTGTAACCGAGCACTTTTGTGTTAGTCAGGTGAGAGATCAGAAGCGTCAACACCATTTGTAATCTAAACCTCCAAACTGAAACATTATCAAAAGGGGGATGAACAATTCATGGATCATGTGCCATTAAGGCTACCCAATGAGAATCCAAATCCTTAAAATCCTTCAGAGAGGATTTTTGCAGAGGCTTACCTGACATAAGGGAGAAACCTTTGTAATCATCAATAGACCTAAAGGTTCTATTGGTTGTCCATTTCACTTTAATTCTATACAAGAGCATTTGCAAAACCCTTTTTTCATCAACCAAGACCTAGAACAAACGAGCAATGGTATCAATAGAAAGCCAATCACCTATCCTAGGGTCTTGCACATTATTGAAAGTCTTTAAACCATAGCCAAAAGTTCATGATCATCCTTGGATGGCTCCTAATGTAAGGAGGGCCTTCACTTAAAGCCCAATTAGCCAACCACAAAGATCTTCCCAAAGAGGCATCGCTATAAAGAGACCCGACGCCTTCCATCCCCATTTGTAAGTTTGAGTTTTTTTAATTGCACCACTTTAGAAAGAAACTCAGATTGTGGTATTTTGAATTGGAAATCAAAGAGAACTAAGTCTTGACAAGGACCATTAATACCCTGTGGTCCATTCCTATAGATCCAATATCAAGCAGATTTAGCCCAGGTTGATCACACCCTAATTTCAAAACCAATTTGACACATTAGCAAGTGAGTTTGAGGCCACCATCTAACTTTGGTGTGATAACAAGATCCCACAAAAATGCATGAAAATGGTCTTTTTAAAGAAAATTCTAGATAGAGCAATCCATTTTCTTTAGAGTGTTTCTAGAAAATGGGAAAATTAAGATGACGTAAATAGCAAAAGAGGACATAACATGCTTGGCAGCAATAAGCTAGCTTCTTTCCCTCCCAATTTTGAAATTTATCTGTTAAATTTTTAGCACGTCAATCAGCTTTATTCTTGAGTTAGACCTCTAACCCAATTGGACAGCCAAGGTACTTAAGTATTTGACCTAGTGGGATACCATTTAAATTCAAATCTGCAAACCCAATAGGGTAAACTGTTCCAACCTAGCCATAGCGTTGTAGTTTTGGATTCATTGATCTTAGAATAAGATAGTATAGCAAAGTTCTCATAGACTTCGAGAATAATCTTGTTGTTGTCCTCAATAAATTGCAAGCAAAAGGAAGAACCATTAGGCATGAGAAGACATTTTGGTAATGAGGTTCCGTTTGTAATTGCAAACAATAGGGGTGCCAGAGGGAACCCCTGCCACATTGATCTCTGTAAAGAGAAACTTGGATAATGAGAACCATTGAGAGATAGTTTGGCATAAGCATTAGAGAATAGCATCCGAGTCATCCTACAAAACCCTCCCAAAACCAAGCCTTTCCATGGTTTTTAGCACAAAATCCCAGTTAACTCTATCATATGTTTTTTCTAGATCCAAATTAAGAATCACAAAATCTTATATATATACATATATATGTGTACACACACACACACACACACACACACACACACACACACACACACACACATAGAGAGAGAGAGAGAGCATGTGTGTGTGTGGGTGAGGGGGGGGGGGAGGGGTTGTGAGAATTCTTTGCTCGCGATCAAAGTCAAATGGCTCCTGATCCAGC
The DNA here is from genome assembly GCF_047967505.1 of Dipteris shenzhenensis. Lineage (NCBI taxonomy): Eukaryota > Viridiplantae > Streptophyta > Polypodiopsida > Gleicheniales > Dipteridaceae > Dipteris > Dipteris shenzhenensis. The sequence goes on from NC_141602.1 coordinate 29,076,972, forward strand.
TACAAGCCAAGATTTTGTAGGGGCCCTTGAAATCAAAGATGTTCTAAGATCCCACCTTGAGACCCAGCGAAGCGGGCCTGTAACCCGTCGTAGACGGTCGTTGTAGACGGGTCAGGATACTCGTTCCTATAAGCTTCCCACAAAGGTGAGGCAAAAAAAAAACTATTTTGTGTGAATTATTTTTTTGCATTTTTTGCAGTCGTCGATACTACTTAAGAATTGTTCCATGAGCCTTCAAAGTTCAATCTACTTCTAAGTTGTGCTTCCCGGACCTCCAGTGACACAATGGTCCGCTCCGAGCTCGACGAAGCCGACAAAGATTACCACAAAGGCCGCAGCAAAGACAAGGATCGTTCTAAAGATCGCGACCGAGATGATCGTGACGAGGAGGACCGCGCTCGGGACCGAGATCGTGATCGAAACAAGGAGCGGGAGAAGGTCCGCGACCGTGAGAAGGAACGAGACCATAGGGAGAAGGAGAAGGAGAAAGAGAAGGCCAAGGACAGGGAGGGGGAGCGAGCGGAGAAGGAGAAGCCTAAGGATCGGGATAGGGATAAAGAAAAGGACAGGGAGCGAGAGAAAGAACGAGAAAAGGATAGGGATAGAGAGAAGGAAAGAGATAGTGTCAAGGACCGGGAGAAGGATAGAGACAGAGACAGAGACAGAGACAGTTTGAAGGATCGGGAGAAGGAGAAGGAGAGAGAGAGGGACAAAGAACGGGAGAGAGAGAAGAACCGAGAGAAGGAAGAGAAGAAGAAGGATAGGGCAAAGGATCGGGGGGACGGCAGAGACAGAGATGCCGATTTTGGGAAAGAGAAGAGGAAGGAAAAGGATAAGCGGGACCGGGATGCAGAAAAGGATAAAGATAGGGATAGAGAAAGGGAGAAGGATCGTGAGAAAGACAGGGACAGAGATAGGGAACGCTTTAAGGATTTGAACAGAGCCAGGGAAAGAGTCCACGATAAAGAGAGGGAACATGATAGAGAGAGAGAGCAAGAAAGGGACCGAGATATGGAGAAGGATCGTTCAAAGCCCAAGCAACGAGAGGAACGTGTCGGGGATAGAGAAATGGAAACTCAACAGGAGAAACTTGCACAGGAAACTAGCTCTGGGAGGAAAGGTGATGCCCACGGAAAAGGGAAGAGTGAAATTGAAGATGAAATTTTCTCTTGGGTGAACAAAAGCAGAAAATTGGAGGATCAGAAGAAGATTGAAGAAAGGATAAAGGCTGCTCGCACAGCAAGATTGCTGGCAGAACAGGAAAATGGAGAAGATTCTGACAGTGAGGAAGACAGAGCTGCTCACACTGGGAAAGATTTAGCTGGTCTAAAAGTTTTGCATGGATTTGACAAGGTAATGGAAGGGGGTGCAGTAGTTCTTACACTGAAAGACAGGGATATTCTCGCCGGAGAGGATGTGAATGATGAAACTGATGAACTCGAGAATGCAGAAATTGCTGAACAGCGGGTCCGAGATGAAGCTTATAAAGCTGCCAAGAAGAAGCCAGGGACTTATGAAGATAAATTTCAGAATGACATTAATGCTGTCCGAACCATACTTCCTCAGTACGATGAAGAAATGAAAGATACAGGCGTTGCATTGGATGAAACTGGGAGCTTTAATGAGGCAGCTCATAAGAAACTGGAGGAGCTAAAGAAGAATTTGCAGGGAATAGGCCAAAAAGCTCACGAGTCTCTGGTTGGGGCTGCTAGTATAGCGTCTGATTTTTACACGCAGGCAGAGATGTTGCAGTTCAACAAACCCAAGAAGAAGAAAAAGCTTCGCAAGAAGGAGGTTCTTGACATTGATGCACTGGAAGCTGAGGCCAAGGCAGAGGGTTTGGGTGCTGATGATCTTGGGAGCAGAGCATCCGGTGGAAGAAAAGCTATAAAGCAAGCTGAAGAGAAGGCAGCTGCTGAAGAAGCCCGTAGGTCTGCTTACCTGAGTGCCTACTCTAAAGCTGTTGATGCATCTAAAAAGTTGAGAGCAAGTAGTTTTGTTGAAACTACGGAAGCAGAAAGTGAGGAGGTTGTTTTTGGGGGTGAAGAGGATGAGGAGCTGTACAAATCTCTGCAAAGGGCAAGGCAAGCTGCTTTGAAAAAGCAGACAGAGAATGGGGGCTTTAATGCAGGTCCACAGGCTGTTGTTGCTGCCATGAAACAATCAAGTGAGAAAGAGAGTGAAGTGGGGGCTGCAGATGATGCCTCAGATAAGGACAAGGCTACTGTTATCTTTACAGAGACGGAGGAATTTTGCCGCAGTTTGCAGCTTGATGAAGCGATCATGAGAAGGCCTGGAGCAAAAGATGCATTTGCAGGAGATGATGATGAAGCTCCTGTGATGGTGAATGGCGAGGAACAGCCTGCTGGAATTGATGGGGGATGGAGGGAAGTCAAAGAAACTGACGATCAGGAAATGCCAGAAAAGGAGGAGGAGGAAGATGTAGACGTTGAAGAGTCCATAAAGGAAACAGCTGTTGGCAAAGGTTTGGCTGGGGCATTGCAACTGCTTAAAGAAAGGGGGAGTCTGAAGGAGACGGTGGAGTGGGGTGGAAGGAACATGGATAAGAAGAAAAGCAAACTTGTGGGGGTTGTTGATCAGAATGAGAAGTTTAGGGATAGAGAAATTTTACTGGATCGACTGGATGAATTTGGCAGGACAATGACCCCTAAAGAGTCGTTCAGGAAATTGTCACACAAGTTTCACGGGAAAGGACCAGGCAAAATGAAACAGGAGAAAAGAATGAAGCAGTATCAAGAAGAGATGAAGTTGAAGCAGATGAATTCTGGTGATACTCCTCTGATGTCCATGGAAAAAATGCGGGTTGCTCAGGCTAAGATGCACACTCCATATATTGTTATTAGTGGACATATCAAACCTGGTCAGACAAGTGACCCGAGAAGTGGATTTGCAACAGTTGAGAAGGAGTCTGTTGGCAGCTTGACTCCCATGCTTGGAGATAAGAAAGTGGAGCATTTTCTAGGGATTAAGCGGAAGCCAGAAGGTGGAAGCATGGGACCTCCTCCACCAAAGAAACCTAAGTCAGGCACATAGAATGAGGACAGAATGGATACACCATTCAGATCAGCAGCTTTATCATGCAGCAGGCATGCCCTCTTAACTGCAATACTGTTTTAGAAGAAAATCGTAGATATTCAGGTCTTATGCAATGAGCATAAGCCTTTATTATTAGCGATCATCAATGGGCTTGTTGATCGACCAATTATTGCAAAATTTTTTGTACTGCATTGTTTGAATCCATGGCTGTAAACTTTTCTTTTGAACTTGAAAAACGATGATGACTTATTATGCTTTGGTTTCCTCTGGGGTGAAACAGTTGTTCAACTGGCTTTGTTGGAATCTGTGTTGATCTGTCTTTGGAGTCTTTGATTTTTGGTTCCTGGAATGTTTTGCCTTCTCGTAACTGAGGCTTTTTGCCTCTGAACTGTATGGGCCTGCGTGTATTGTCGTCTTGTCTTTTGTTTTATGCAATACTATCAAATATGGTCTTCGTATTCAGGGTCCTGTGCGATGGATAGGAGAAAGGTCACTTTGAAGTAGTCATGAGGTGTTGAGAAAGGTAAGTAATTCAATGCATTTCATGTCATTTTTCCTGTGTCAGCTTTCCTGTTACTGCTTTTATGTGCTAATGATATTGAACTGTCCATAAGCCATAGGTGATATCTTATTACATGGTCTTCAATCTTTAATAACTGTCCCTTTTGATACACAAAGGGGCCATCATTTTTTAAGATTAGCCTCAGACGGCGACAAAACTGTTGTTACCTGTCTCCATTGGAGATGTTAAAACAATGAAGTTCTGGCAAATGCATTTATGGTAAGTAGCCTGTCTAATCAGCTGCATCCTGTTTCTTCAAGAATTCAGCTCAAGAGTTTTGACTGTCTGTACATGTTCATGTTAACTGATGTCTTTCTGAACATCAGATGTCCGATCTCAGTTCAGAGTGCTGTCTTTGCTGCGAAGCAGTTTTGTCTTTTGTGGTTTACATAAGCATTCCTGTCCTATGATGTATGCTTGGACACGGCCTTGGCTTCAGGGACCATTGAATTATAGATGACAGGTGTTGGTGGGGCTTACAATAGATATTGGGAGGGTCTGAGCAGAAAGCAGTTGCAGTAGCACTGTTGGGAGTTCTTTCAACTTCTACCATGGCACGAGGTGGCCAGTACCATTATACCCTCATCTATTTTCCCTCTCACTTTTTCTGGCTACCCATTTTCATGTTCATGATCAATGATGTGTTATGATATGTATACTGAAAGACGTGGCATCCCTTTGGGGTCTCTGCTCCATTGTGGGTGACATTATCGGTCCAGTGTGACAGGTAGCAGCAGGTCAACTGCAGACAACATTGCTGGGCACCTGGTTGGTAAGTTGCACACAGGCCCTTTTTAGACTTGTTGGTTATTCCCAGGACCGTTGTGTTGTGATAGCTGCATTGTTATTATTCAAGAGCTTGTTCTGTTCGCTGTCCTTTATAGTGTCATTGTATCCTGAAGTCACATTGCAAAAGGTTCTCTAGCTAGTACCAGAGACATTTTCAAGAACCATGGCAACTTGTTCATACTTGTTTTGAAGACTGTAGGAGGTACAGCCCTTCATCCTTTTCATTTTTTTTTTGGTGGTATATTCATCTGGAGCAAAGGTGAATTTTGTGGAATACCCTCTGACTCGTGTTGCCCTCCATCCCTGGAGGCAGCTTAAAGCTCCCATGTGGGCACTTATCATGGGCAACTGCAGTCCTGACTCCCATGGCATGGCTGCCTACGAGGCAGTTTTGCATCCCTACAGCCCACAAGCCATGGCAGTTTTGGGAGAGACTAAAATGAAATCGTTTAGACTTCACAAGCAGTTGTAGCTTGAATGAAGAGATTTGGACTACTTTTTGATTAGCCTTCTCCTTTAGTGCTAGCCTTCGTCATGGCTGAGTTTGCCCTTCACCTCCGGAGTGCTGACAGAAACTCAGTACGAAGACTTTGTATAAATGGATGCTCAAGTATGTGTGGGTGTGTGGATTTGTATGTGTGAGAGCATGCTTTTATACTATGGTCTACACCCACTGTTGGGGGCTGATGACTTCAGTGGGTATGCCATAGTAGCTAGTCCCTGCTATGCGTGATGGAGTTTATGGTTTTTAATCTTATGAGTGACTCTCGTGAGATTGAAACTGCACTATGTTGTGTTTTTAGAGGATGAGTTTAGGAATGTCCCTGGATTCATCTAGGTATATGGCAGCAGGATAGCTCCAGCAGTACAGTACAGGAGTCAGCAGATGACAAAGCTGGTAAAAAATACAGAGGTGACTTTTCCAGACAGAAAGTCAGCACGTTGACTTTTCAGTCAACTGTTCACCAGCTGAAGAGGGTCGCAGCACAGACCTACAGCCCTATAAAGAGGAGGCTTCCCCTCCTCATTTAGCATGAGCTCATTCACCAGCAGCAGTAGCCCTAGCAACAGTAGCTCCAGCAGTTCTAGGTCCAGCAGCCCCTGCAGAGGATGATCAGCTTCAGGAGCATGTCCTGCAGCAACCTCTGGTCCCCCTGCAGCCCTTGGGACAGCAGCATGACCATCCAGCAGTACGGCAGCCTCAGGGTCAACCTCAGCAGTCACCATCAGCAGCCTCAGCAGCCCTTCATGGAAGCAGCTCCCCTCAGTTAGCCTCAGCTCAGATGTAACCTTCGGCCATCAGGTCTAGTCCCCTACTGGAGCTCAGTGTGTACCCTCAGCCCTCTTCATGGAGGAGCAACAGTTGTACAAGTGTATTTGGTGATTGCCAGGCCCAAAGCATAAAGAAGAAAGATAGTAGCTTAGCATAAACTCAGTGTTCATGTCCATCTGAGTATGCTTCAGTTTATCTCTGTCTCTTTCTCTTTCTGTTAGCATTTAACAGTTTACATAAGCACCACATCATCTAGGGTTTTCCAAAACCTAAAGTCGTAGTGTTTTGCGTTCTCACACACCCCACACCCCTCTACTTGGCCCTCTTCAACTACAAGTATTTTATTAATGAAGCAAGCTATTTTCCCTCTTCTTGCCTTCACCTAGTTCACAATATTCCAACATGGTATTAGAGCTGATGGGGAGCAAGGCTTCTGTTGCAAAGATGGAGAGCTGATGGAGAATCTTTGCAAAGACAGCTCTGTTTTGATCTTGGCTGAAGCAGCCAAGTTCATGTTTGTCAAATACAATGCTCGGACCAACTATTGTAATTAATTTAAGCTTTGTGAGCTATTTGTAAAAAAAAGGTATTATCATATTCTCTTTCTATCTTGCACATCCTATCGCTTTCTTTGGTTACAGAAGAAGCTAGCTCTGAAATTACAACTGTTGGTCCTCTCATTGAAGAGGGCATGTGTCTGGGTCCCCACTGAATGTCAAGGCTGAGCCTATGAAACTGTCCATGACTGGGGCTGTGAGGGGAGAACTGACCCTATGAGAGGAGGGTCTTTGGAGAAGCTTGTTACAGTTTGGCATCTTAGTGAGAGAGGGCTTATTTGTGGGTGTGTAGAGTAGGCTTTCTGGTCCATTTATGGACTGATTCCGGATTGCGTCTGAGGCTTAGTATGGAGCGGCCAATCAGGCCGCCTAGGGTAGCAGACCTCCTGGCTGGGTAACCCTGGGTGGGTCAGCCCGGTTGGCTGACCTGGGTTGGGTCAACCTACCTGACCTGGGTCGGTTGACTGACCCTGGGTCAGCTGGTACAGCCCCCTGGGTCGGCGAGTATACAGCCCCATAAATAGGGCCTCCTCTCCCCTTTCTTGGCAGTCACACTTATAATTCCATCCACATGTTTCCTCAAGGCTGAGGTTGTATTCCTGGGTTTATACAGTTGCAGCCTGCTGGTATTGCGATAATTCTTTCTATCTTAAATGGTGCGTTGCCCTATCAGCTAGATTTAGATTTAGATGCTCGTTTGGGAGAGACTAAAATGAAATCGTTTAGACTTCACAAGCAGTTGTAGCTTGAATGAAGAGATTTGGACTACTATTTGATTAGCCTTCTCCTTTAGTGCTAGCCTTCGTCATGGCTGAGTTTGCCCTTCACCTCCGGAGTGCTGACAGAAACTCAGTACGAAGACTTTGTATAAATGGATGCTCAAGTATGTGTGGGTGTGTGGATTTGTATGTGTGAGAGCATACTTTTATACTATGGTCTACACCCACTGTTGGGCGCTGATGACGTCAGTGGGGATGTCATAGTAGCTAGTCCCTGCTCTGCGTGATGGAGTTTATGGTTTTTAATCTTATGAGTGACTCTCGTGAGATTGAAACTGCACTATGTTGTGTTTTTAGAGGATGAGTTTGGGAATGTTCCTGGATTCATCTAGGTATATTGCCTACTTCTGTGGCTACTTTTCTCTCTCTTTCTTGCATGCTTCCGCACGCACTCCAGTAGGATTTGGAGGCAAAAGTACTGATCAGTGTTTGCAGGGCCTGTTTCAAGGCGATCTGCAGATGGCTGTTCAGAAGGTCAACCCAGGCCCAGGAGAGCGTAGAACTGACGCAGATCTAAGGGTGTTGCAGGCATGGCTACACTTCGAAGGAGCTGATCAGCGATTGCTAAGCATCTACTGGTTGATTTGAGGCAGAGATAGTAGGTGGCTGTTTGGTGCAGTCTGCACATGGTGTGGACAGCATGAGGACTCAGCTGGAAGTCCGCAAGGGAGCCTAGTAGCACAGGACACGGGGCAGCCTGTTGGGGTCGACATCCCATAGAGAGGGGCAATAAGGCAGCCTGCTGGAGCAGTCGTCGGGGCAGCTTTCTCTCTCTGTCCCACACCTCCGTCTTGCCTTCTCCTTCTCCCTCTTCTTTTCTGCCTAGTAGGCTGGTTTTTTGCCAAGATCAGCAGCAGGGTGCGAGGATTGGATTAGTTCCATGGGACCACAGTATGGAGGACACGCCCAACGGTACAAATATGCCCACTGAAAGCTAAAGAAGACTTCGGATGGTGGTGAGGCATACCCACCTTTGCAAGAGAAGATAGTAAGGCCACGGTGCCATGGTTGTGGAAAGAAAGGGCATTTGGCCAAGAATTGTCGGTCCAAGACAAATCAAGGACTAGGACACAGTGTCAGAGTCATCTTTGAATCAGTTTGGTGGTTTCCAAGTTTGGAGCCGTTGGCCAGGATCATCAGGTTGCACCAGCTTTCTAGCACTAATTATGGGTCCCCCCATGGGTCACTGCCAGAGAGGGCATGTGGGCGGGATTGCAAGCTGATCACGCCCCTATCAGTTGAAATTCTGGCAAGCAAAGCAAATCTGTGGAGCTATGGACCAGATGTGTTCGAGGTGCAGCCATGCTATGGGCTGAAGTAGACGCTCATGACACTTGTGACCTTGTATCTCCCTCGGAAAAGAGAGACAGGATCCCCATGAATTGGTACTAAGCTTGGGGTCTGTTTCACTACTATACATTCTATTTCCTGATCCTAAGAAATGAACCTTGTGGTTGCTCCACCTATGTTACTTTCTTGAGCACTATGCCTGACGGATAGTGCACTTGTGATATATGTCATGCTATGACTATTCAAATCATGGCCATCCGGGCTATTGGGGCAAACACTTCATAATATTTGTGCTTATGAATAGCCCTTTATAGCTACTGGCCTTGTTCTTCGCCTTGGAAGTCCATTTGGTTTTCCATTCGACAATCTCTTGATCACATGTAGCCTAAGGTGAACTACTAGGCTGAATCTGTCCTTTCTAAGCTACTCAGGCAATTGTCGCTCTACTTCCTCCCCTTTTGTCTACTCCACTTTGGGTTTAGGAGTAGTGCTTGGCACTAGTTGTATTCAATGATCTATTACCCTGGAATTAAACCATCAAGAAGATCCTTAGGAAACCTCAACAAATTTATGCTGCAAAATTGAACCTTTTCGTTTTTCCTTTCAATGGAATGAAGAAACTTTTACCAAAATAAATAAAATCACAAAAATACTTGTGCATCATTGAAGTGCTCTGATGGATATAACTGAGAAGAGGAGTGTCAGGCATGTCACGCTCACCTTGAAGCTAGATAAACTATCCTCCTCTTCAAAGTAAATTCTTTGTAGAGTATAGCCCAATCCATAGAGCCATTCCCTACCTAGGACTCCATTAGTCTCGTCTATGTGCATAATTTGAAAGGTAAGAGTGTCCCATATTGTTTTGTCTTAGCTTTTAGCCAATGAGACTATAGACTTATGGGCATTGGGACTTTAGGTACATGTCTTAATGAGAATATAGCTCAAAAAGTTATGGGTGGCCTATCATCCACCATAAACTCGCAATCCTGTTCCCATTAAGGACTCCATGCATCCATACTAGATCTTGGAGACTAGAGGTCGTCATTCATAATACTTTTGATGTACATCTTCTGCATCGTTTCTACCTAGACAATAGGTTTGGTAAGGAAAGTCCCCGTGTCATTCTCTAACACTATAAGCCTACCATATGAGCCAGAGGCAATTTTGAAATATAGAATGTTACGGGGTATAGTGGAATTTTAGTACCTTTAATTTTATGTAAGTTCAAAGGTAGGGAATGTAGATGGATTCCTATGGTTGGAGAAACAAAGCAAGCATATGTCTCATCTTGATAAGGAGACTTCTACTCCCTTGTACTTAAATTTTTTAGGAATGACAAAACTTGGACTCTACGAACTTATTTCATTGTTTGTTTATCATTGTCCAAACGATTTTTATTAACCTAAGATTAACTAGGACAATTCACTACTATATGCGCTTACTAGAGTATTTGAAGCATAGCTAGTTCCTTTGATATTGGTTTGGAGGTAGCAAAAACCTCCTACTTGTAATGTCTTGCACTTTTTGAGGGCCTGTACCAAGATAAGGTCAGACATTCTATAGAACTTTATACTTACCCTCTCTAGAACCCAAGCTTCTCCCAAAGCCCATTGCCTTTGGGCCTATGCGAAAGTGCTGATCTCTCTCGACAACAATGACCATAAGGACTCACGGGGATGGAGGATGCGAGGGCTTGAGCTAGAGATACGACATACTCGCCAACGGATTGAGACACAGATCATATTAGGGGACCTTCCTTCCATGCTCACTAGACCAAAGACGTGACCCATAGCTGTGACAATGGTGCTTATTCACCACTGGGCCATAGCTAGGGGACCACAACGGACCACACATGTCGACAGTAATGACCTTTCTCAATATAAGGGTAGAATCAAGTCATCTTTTGTTGTATTTTAATTCGTTTTGATTTTTTGTTATGCAACATGTGTACATGAACATGCTGATTTTCACTATGCACAATTTGTAGCTCTACAAACCTTTGCTACACCTCCACTCTCGTTGCTTGGACACTAGTATAAATACTATGATAGTCGTAAGATAAAGCATCATACAAGTATAAGGAAAGCAAGGATAGGAGATATTGCCACCTAGGAAGATAGTCTCATGTGGTCCCCATGACATGGACCTTGAAGGTGAACTAGTGCCATCCCTAAGCTAGGTGACCATCTTCCAAATATATTCGAGTCGACTTAGGACTCTTAAGTACTCCTAGGACACTCAATTAGGCACTACCAATTGCTTCAGGCAACTAGCCCATCTAACTAGTGACCATTGTCCGACCTTGTAATTTTCTAACCAAGGTAGTGGCACATCATGGTACTATTGTTGTAACACTCGATGACTCTCAACCTTATTTGGTTGGAATCACATTTGAGGACATAGCTTTCAACATGCGATGTCATTTTTGGCCAATAAGAGTGTTTTTTGACTTATATGTATACCTAGATGTCAGAATTGGGAACACCATGACATTCGAATAATATTTGGCACTAATGGTATCAATTGCAGTACATGAACTTCTCCCAACCTAAATAGTAATCCAAAGGTGTTACTCATGCTCTTCCAATGATGTACTTTAAATCAATATTTCATCTAACATGACTACAAACCTTTCAAAATTTTGGATGAAATAAATAATTCATTATTTATTTAAAAGTAGATCGAGCATTTGTAAGATGAAATGACATTATTAAAACCTCATAATGAGCATATCTAGTCTGAAAATGGATCTTTAGAACATCTTCTATTTGATTTGTATTTGATGAAGTATGTTGCACCATGAAAGCAATCTATTAGGTCATCCATACATCGAAGGGGATTCTTAATAATTAATTTATTCAACTCTTTATAGTCTATACACGTGGAAAGTCTCATTTTTTTTGCCAAGGAGAGTTGGAGCTCCCATGGTCACCATACTTACCAAGGAGAATCGGATCTAAATTGCTTGGTTGGATTCTTCTAGCTTTGAAATACTCTTGAAGTTGTCATGCAATTTCATTTTTTTCTTTTTGGTTAAATTGATGTGGTTCTCTTGAAGCTTGGTTGACCACTAGGGAGAACTCAATTGCATGGTCCACAGAACGTTGTGGAGCCACTTTGAATGTTAATTGGGATGGAATACATCACATAATCATTCTTTATTGATTGAATGATATGCTATTCGAAAGTCATGTTATTTGAAATATTAATAAATAGTTTAGCATATAATGAAAGGAAAATAGCATTTTGTAGCTTAAAAATGAAAATAAATGATAATCATCATCACTATGTTGTAGAAAACATGAGTATATCTCTAATTTGAATCCTTATTATCTCATTTTTTTCAGCCACAATTACAAAAATATTGGATGGATGTTCCTTATCACCTTTTGAGTACAAGGTACATTGATATATACAAAAGAGAGGAGACTTATAGTTACCCTTCAAAGTCTTATTCTTATCATAGAACCAAGGTTTCCTCAAAATTACACCATATTTGTCTAAGTTTATTGCATAAAAAGTTAAAATCTCCCTATAATCTTGATTTTGCAAGTAGCCTTATGATTATAAACTCCCTTACTATTGTTGACCCTAAAATTGTCTAGGCACATAGTCCTTTGAAATTGTAGTATACTCTATCTTTATCATTGAAAACCACATGTTCTCTTTTAATCTTCAAAAATTGCATGCTCTATCTGAAATCTTTACCTTCCTCATAATAGGGACCATCCAATGACGTTGTGTTATCATCCACCATCATTAGTAACTTTCACAATCCTCATCTTCACAAATGACCATTGATCCTAGTGTTCAAACCCCAGAACTTGACCTTCACTATGTTCTTATTTGCCTCACCAGAACGTTCACAAAACACTCAATCTCTCTCATACTCACAGATGCTCTGAAATCAAATGAAGCACTCAAAACACCATATCTCTCATTCCATAGCTCCAAATGTGGAGCTCCTTGAACCAAAATGAAGACCTACACACCCTCTATAAGATGGAAAATAGACGAGTGTCAAATGAAAGCATGAACATGCTTTGATACCATGATAGAGTACCCCTCTATTGTGTTTTCTATGATAAAGTTTGTGCAATAATTCACAAAGTTGGTTATTTTTAATCAAAGGCAATTAAAAAAAAAAGGTATCACATAAGATAAAGAACCAATAAAGGTTGACATGATATTAATTTTTAAATTTCATCCCGTGTCATACACAAAACTTCACACATGACACTTAGTTTGTGAGCTATGAATGTGCATGTGGCTTTTATCATTATATGCACCATGAAGAAGTGTTAGGAATCATCTTGCTTGTCAAACTTTGATTCTTGAATCCTTAGTTCTATTTTTTCTCCATGTGTGCCTTTGCACCTACTAGAGGGTTTTTTGATTGACAACCCAATTGTTGATTGGGTTTTATTCTTTGGCACCGATGAACCACCTAATGAGGTAGGTTTTCTCTTTTGTAACAGTGACCCACTCAATGATTGGGATTCCTTTTTCTCCTCCTCTATTAGATGTTGGGCTCTTTATAGCGATTCTCCTTATTGATTACTTTGGTGTTTAAATCTTTCCATTTCTTCAATTCATCATTTTGGTCAATCATACAAGTACAAAGTCAAGTAGATCCTCTCATTTTATGTGGTGGAGAATGCAATGCAATGCCTCTTTGAAATTATTGCTATAGAGGTGACAATGCCACCACTAAACATATCGATGAAATAATATGAATTGTGGAGAAATGAATCCAATAGGATTTTAATATGGCATAGTTGAATGTGGTATGGATGTGACTCCATCCTTTGGGATGCGATTCCATCATTTGTTTCTTCTATGTCAACATGTGGCCACTCAATCTTAGGACATGCGTCAGAGCATATGAACTGAAAATTAATATTTTTTCTTTATCATGGACAAATACTACCTTTACCCCGTGGGGTGCACTATTATGAAATCATAGATACGACATGCATTTAATGGGTATTTAAAAAACTTCTTATTTTGCATGGATAAAAATCCATTTTTTCTATAAAAACTTATGATTTTTATTTAAAAAAAATAGAAAATCCCATACAAATACATTTAATATAAATTTACCTTGAATTAAAACCCCTCTCAATTTTAGACCCACGTGGTATACACATGCTTTTAGGTAGATCCCTTGGGACCATCACATGGTAATCAAAGCAATCATTGAAAGAAACTAGTGATCCAATGGCATAGGGTCCCTAATAAACTTCACCAACATCCCAAGGTCCTCAAAAACATCTAAAAGCATTTTACCACATGTACATCCTTAATCAAGGCAAGGAAGACAAGATTTATATGAATGGAAATGGTTTGAATTAATTTGAGAAGTCATGTTAGTTTTCTCCACACCGTAAATTGCTTAAGTTCTTTCTTGATATGCTATCAAAGATAATAGATCCCAAGCTTACCCCACACACTGTCACTATGTTTAAAACATGAGTCCACATTGCAAATTGTCCATGGTGCTACTTTTCTCTCCTTTACTAGTCCCTATTGTTTGTGACATAAGCTGCATAACCTTGTCTGCATGAAGGATAAAACGAGAGTCTCCTTCTTAGTCTTGAAAATTTGTACCTTTGAACAACACCATGCAAATTATATCCAACCCACATTAAATTTGTGGTAAGTATCATACCATTAGACACATACAAATATGGTAGAATCCCACCAATGGATAATTTTTAACACTTAGGCATGATGCCTTGTAAAAAAAACAAGAAAGTTATCATGCCGAACCATGAAAATTATAAACATCCCATAGATATTACTCACATTAATTTCTTTACAAATTATCATATTCGTCTGACATGCATGCATTTGGTAGAAGCCCACATACGCATAATTCAATACCTAATGCACGAGGCATCATACAAAACAACCAAATACTCTTGCCCAATCATGAAAATGATATCCAAACCACTTCAAATCTTCCAAGAACATGAATCTTACTCACATTAAGTCCTCTATAAAAAATTATATCCATAAAACACATACACATATAGTAGAATCCCATTGATGCATAATTTTTAAGACTTACACATGATGCATGGTAAAAAGAAAGGATATACTCATGCCCAACCATAAAGATGATATATGAGTCACACAAATTTGTGAGAACATGGGTCTCACATTACAGTTTCTAAAGAGTTATCATATCCATCTAACACATACAAAAAGGGTAGATCTACCAATGCATAATTTCTAAACTTATGCACATGCACGATGCCTCATTTAAACAAAAATGAAATACTCATACTCAACCATGCAAATGATATCTAGCCCATATAAGACTTCTACAAGAACATGGATTTGAATCAAACTAAGTCCTTTTCAAAGTATCATGCCCATCAAACACATACACATATGATAGAAGCCCATCCGATGCATACCTTATAACACTTATGCATGATGCACGGTTAAAAAAATACTCATGTATAATTTTAACACTTATGGATGTTAAGAAAAAGAAGGAGATACTCATGATCATCAATGAAAATGAATATTTGGATCAATGAAGCTCATGCACTCCAATTTAATGCCTAGGTAGGGGATGGTAGGATATTGGTCAAATGATATTTTAGATCCTTACCAAGGTATGTTTTGTTCATATTTGAAGCCCAATTTGATGCACTCCAATTTAGGGCCTAGGTAGGGTATGGATTAAAAATAATGAAATATATTAAAATATGAGGTTCTAAAGTTTAAATGGGACAAAAATTGGTAGGATTATCTTTTGAGCGATCCTTATGAAGAACCTTTTGTTCTATTTGGATCAGTGTAGCACAACTTACCCCAATTTAGTGCCAAGGTAGGGTATGGATCAAAGGCAATGACATCTATCAAAATGTGAGATGTTTGGGTGTCTCCATTGGGTATGATACTCTACATTGGTATTAATCTCTCCTAGTTTAAGGCCCATACAAAGTATCATACAACCACTACGAAGCCCACAGAAAGTCTAGGAGATCAACATAGATTGAAGTGTTTTGAAGCTCCCACTAGGAGGTAGGAGAACAGATTTTGCAAGCCATAAGGGTCCACATCTAGGAAACACCTACTGATAAATGGTGGCACTCTATGCCCATATTTTGTATATGGTTTGGTTCATCTTTGGACAAACATATAATATTGTTCTACATCTCTCTACAGCACTGTTCAATTATTGTATGCACATCTCTCACTCTCTATATTAGTACACACTAAGGAAAGTAGTTGGATTTGAAATCAGGCCTCTGTGATCTTGGGCACTATCTCTTTGCTTATCTTCTAGTTCACAGAGTATTGGTAGTAGTAATCAACCCCACCTCGGTTTACTAAGAGCTTTGATGGACACTCACAAGAGTTGTGCTATATCTTTGTCAAAGCAGTTGTTCCCATAAATGTGGAGAGGAACTGCATCCTTCATATTCCATTCCTTCATGTTATTTCGATTTGCCAGAATTGTGACCTTCCTTGAGGCATCCACATGTCAACAAGTTTCAGCTCTGTGCCTACCTCGATTGATAAATTGCTCAATAGATACTAAACTAGACATGATAGGTTTGATATTATACATATTAAAATCTCATAGCTCATCTCTTGTAGCATGTACATCCCCTTCATGTTTGGCGATGGTTGCAAGGGTGAATTGGCCATCAAGCTCTCCACACATTGTGAGATTTTGTTCTAAGTCAATTCCGTTCTGTTGGATCTAGGAGGCTGTGCGGCATCATGTCAATATAAATCCCATAGCATTTCCCAATTTTCTTGACGATTAACAAATGAAACATGGGCAACATGATAGTTGCCATGTGAGCACCAAGGATGACACAAAAGACTGCCAGATGACTGCAACTTTACAGGAGTACCTTGGGGCAATCAAAGACATCAATGCAAAGTTATTAGGTTCATGTCAGAGGTTTGCAAGTAGACTGCAGCACCCAGGATATGTTGGGAGCTACAATGGTAGCAAAGCATAGATGTCTATTCCAGGACAGAGCAGCAAGCACATCTACAAACCTGCACAGCATCCAGGGCATGTATGGGGATGCTCTACAGTAAAAGAGTCCATAGTCCATTGCTCTCCTCTCTTTCCCCGTTTAGGAATGTGATTCCTCTCATAGAGAGAGGCAGTGCGTAGCCCATTATGGCACCATTCTCTGACTAACATTAGGGGAGATTTGGGGTCTTGAAAGGGCCTCGTAAGGAATTGATTAGCAAAGATTAGTCTCCCCAATACAATCCTATGTGTAGGGGTCATAAAGGAGGACAAGGCGGTTTTAGAAGAGTATACATGGTTTTGCCTTGCATTTATGCTTGAGGATCCACCAAATGAAGAAGTGGGGCTATTTTATATTTCACGTGGCAGGGAGAAGTGTCACCATTGGCTTGGTGGCCTAGTGGTCAAGGCTCTTTAATGATGTATAGGAGGTTGTGGGTTCCATTCCCCATAGGTGTGCCAGTCACATATTAACTTTTTGGTATGCAGGTTGGGTGGGTGGCGACGGGTTGTGCCATGTGGCAACCATGCAGGGCTGCTCACTATTCTGGTCCTTACTTTGGGAAGCGCAGTGCCACATGTCGTTGTCGTGGGATTTCCTCCTTCCTCCCACTTGCAAGTCCACTTGCCATACATTGAATGCCTTTTTGGGACCTTTGTAGGGATGAATTTGAAATTTTTTGTGCTCAAGGAGCTCTTCTTCCTCCCCCAACTCTGTGGTTTTCTCCTCAAAATCCATGGTCTTCTTTCAACACAAACCATGGTTTTTCCAATTGAAAGCACCTATTTCCTTGGGCATTTATTATGGACATGCCACCTCAACATGGCATTGCCCCACAAAAAGGAGCATTCCCATTGGTACACCTCAAATCCTTCACTAACCCCTTGAAATTAGGAAACATTAATTTGGGGCCCTTTGGAGACCCCAATTCTCCTCTAATGTGGTTTTGGAAATGGGTCTTTAATCGCACAACTGCAATCCTTCTCCTCAGTACTCAAAAATGGCTATTGATCCATGAATATTTTTTTGATTTGTAGCTCCTCCATGCATGGCCAGCAAGCTATTGAAAGTTGCCTACTTTGATTGATAACAACTCAATAGATACTAACCTAAACATGATGGGTTTGACATCATTTATATTAAAATCTCCTAGCTCATCTCTTGCAGCATGTAGTTCCCCTTCATGTTTGGCTGTCGGGGGGGTCACTATGTATAAACCCTCTATACCACGTGCGTTCAAGGCCTATTTCTAAAATCCCTTATCTGTAAACTTTTCATTAATGAAATGTACCCCTTTTCTAAACAAATCTGTAAATTTTTCTCAAAACTATTTTAAATAGTCCCTTATGTATATTTATTTCTGTAAATTTTAGAAATAAAAAATATCCTTCTATTGAACTCACGTGATAGGGTTACATATGATGAGTGACCCCCCCGAGGTTTGGCTATGGCTGCAAGGGTGAATTGGCCATCAAGCTCCCCACAGTGTGAGATCCAAATCTTCCAGTCCTTCTGTTGAATGTAGGAGGCCGCACACCATCATCGTTATCCTACTCAACATCCCCTTTTCTTCTTCATTTGCAAGACTCCTCATGCTTCAGCTCACTTGAGCTGCTTTTGCCCTGTGCCTCACCAAACTCTTTGTTGTCTTGTTGTTTGCTGCATGAACTACTTTGTCATTCTTTTCTTACATAGTCTATCTTGGTAACCTCGATGAGGAAAGGAGTACTAAAAAATCATGAAATTTGTTAGATATCAATGCTCCACTCTCGTGTAACTACGTGGGAACCAGCTAACTCTACTTGTAAGCCCCCCATATGAGGAGAAGGCATTTGAGTAGCTTGGTTATCCGGTAGGTCCTGGTTTGGACACCAGATGGGGCCCATGTGTGGCTTGATGGCTAGATGGCTTTAGATAGAGTTGGCACACTACCAACTAGGCTACATGCAAGTGCAGGAAGGCATCCCATGACTGACCGCACTGAGGGTAGATGGAGCATTTCTCGGGGCAGCCCACTCACGGGTTGCGGGGCCCGTTTGGAGCCCCAAATGATCCCGGATGGCTTTGGGCTGAACGGACTCCGTAGGTTTAGTTGCTCTATTTTGCGCCATAGTTCTAACGTGTGGTCGATGGTCTATTTCAGGACCGACCTCCCGTCGGTCGTTTTGGGCCGACTAGGTCGGTCTCCCATTTGAGTCTAACCGACTGACTGGTGGCTATATGAGAGCAAGCCCGTGAAGCCCATCATCATCACTGGCTACAACAACCTTGATTCCTTAGCATCTAGCCTCCGTCCTCTACTGTTTCCAGCATGCCATCGAAGCTTCTCACACAGGAGCGCACGGCTAGGAGGTAGCGCCATCTATTGTATCAATTTTACAGTAATCAAATTTTTGATTCTCCATACTATCTGCTTTTCTCTCTTGCATACGAGATCCTGTTATCTGTTGAGCACAGACGTTGTATTGTTTTCTTACATGGTATCAAAGCTTGGGCTCTAGCAAGAAGATTTGGTAGTGAGTTTCTATTTGCGAGCAGATTGTGAGAGATGGCCTGAGAGATGGCCCAGCTTGCAAGACTACGAATCCCACCGTTCGACGAAAGCGGAAAGTTGGATGGCACTAACTATCCACTCTGGAAGTTCAAGATGAAGACTATCGTAAGTGCATACGAGCTTTGGGATACTGCTACTGGGGTGGACGTGAAGCTGGTTGTGAGACCGAATCCAGCCAATGCAAGACAACAGATAGTACCAATTGCAGATGAGATTCTCACATGGACAAGAAGAAATGCAGATGGGCTGTGTTCTATTGTCTGCAGTGTAAGTGATTCTATCATGGTGTTAATTCAACATGTCACCACAGTAGAGGAGGCATGAACAGTCTTGAAAACTCGTGAACGAGAAACTATCTGAGTCTGAAACGGCGGAGAAGTTCATCACCAAGGTGAAGAATCTGCGTGATCAGATGACTGCGATTGGCATCACCATCACCAACGAGAATCTAGCACAAAGGTGCATACGGATTCTCCCACCAAAGTACAACGGTCTTGTTGCGGCACTGAATACGTAGAATAGAAATCTGCCCCTCAACTTTGAGGATTTCAGCACAATGCTTTTGGAGGAGGAGATGCATCAAAAGACAAGGACTGGAGAAGATTCGGCTTTCTCGGATGGATCAAAGAAAGGTAAGGGTAAGGACTCTGGTAACCCATCTTCTTCTAATGATAAAAAGAGAAAGAAGAAGATCAAGTGCTTCTATTGCAACAAGGCAGAGCACACACAAAATGAGTACCGGAAGAAGATTGTAGATGAGAAGAATGGAGTAAAGAAAGAGTCCAGCAACAGCGAGCAGGCAGTACCAGTAGAGCTGTTCGTAGCAATTGAGGAGAGTTCATGTACTTGCGGATGAGATCATGGTCTTTATGTGGACGACCTTGTCATAATAGGGAACCATGAAGAAAAGATCTTGCAGATAAAGTAGTTGCTAGGAAGAGAGTTTGAAATGATAGACCTCGGACTGATGCATTTGTATTTGGGGATTGAAGTTTGGCAAGAGCCAAAACAGATCTTCATCTCACAGCTGAAGTATGCTGGAGAGATACTGAAGGCATTTGGCATGGATGAGTGCAAGACAATTGGCACCCCTATGGAGGTTGATGTGAAGCTCTCAAATGAGGATTCATCACCACTGGTGGATGAAGCGAAGTATAGAAGGCTTGTGGGTAGTTTTATTTACTTGTGCAACACATGGCCGGACATTAGTTTTGTGACTGGTATACTAAGCAGGTTTTTCATAAAGCCCCGAGAGAACCATTGGAAGGCAAGGATGCGGGTGCTGAAATACATCAAAGGCACACTTGATTATGGCATCACCTATACCAAGAGCAACACCATGACTGGATTTTGTGACTCGGATTGTGCAGGAGATGTGGACAGCAGGAGATCAGTGATAGGTTACTATTTCTCACTTGGATCTGGAGGTGTGTCATGGGTCAGCAAGAAGCAACCTATAGTTGCTCTTTCTTCTACCAAGGCTAAGTATAAATCAGCATGTTTTGCTTCTTGTGAGGCAGTGTGGTTGAGGAGGATTTTAGGGGACATGGGTGTAGTGTAGAACAAGCTTACGCAGTTATCATGTGACAATCAGAGTTGCATGGCAATTGCAAAGAACCCTATATTCCATGCTCGCACAAAACACATTGAGATTCAATATCACTTTGTACGCGAGCTTATCATGGATGGAGAGGTCGACTAGGTGTACTGTCCAACTACAGAGAATGCTGCAGACATCTTCACGAAGGCTCTTGGAAGAGACTTGCTGGAGAGGCATCTTCATCGACTTGGCATTGGGCCGAAAAAGTAAGTTCACTTGTGGGTGGACATTGAGGGGGGGTGTTAGATATCAATGCTCCACTCTCGTGTAACTATGCAGGAACTAGCTAACTCTACTTGTAAGCTCAGTTATCCGGTAGGTCCTGGTTTGGGTCCTGGTTTGGACACTAGATGGGGGCCATGTGTGGCCTAATGGCTGGACAGCTTCAGATAGAGTTGGCACACTGCCAACTAGGCTACATGCAAGTGCGGGAAGGCATCCCATGACTGACCACACTAAGGGTAGATGAAGCATTTCTCGGAGCAGCCCACTCTTGGGTTGCGGGGCCCATTTGGAGCCCCAGATGATCACGGATGGCCGAACGATAACCGCAGGTCAATTGCTCTAATCTATGCCACGGTCCTAACGTGTGGTCGGTGGTCTATTTCGGGACTGACCTCCAGTCGGCAATTTTGGGCCGACTAGGTCAATTTCCCATTTGAGTGTAACCGACTATGATTGGTGGCTATATAAGAGCAAGCCCGTGAAGCCCATCATCATCACTGGCTACAGCAACCCTGATTCTTTAGCATCCAGCCTCTGTCCTCTACTGTTTCCAGCATGCCATTGAAGCTTCTCACACAAGAGCGCACTGCTGTGAGGCAGCATCATCTATTGTATCAATTTTATAGTAATCCAATTTTTGATTCGCCATACTATCTGCTTTTCTCTCTTGCATACGAGATCCTGTTATCTGTTGAGGACATACGTCGTATTGTTTTCTTACAAAATGATGGTAATGACAAAAAGAAACCCACTACCAAAACATCAAGACTCTGCATTCAATCCCCTCCCAAGCGTAAAGATTCCAAACCAATCGAGAGACTACCCAATATACATTAAATATTGCAAAGTGACTCTGCTCATAGTTGATGCGAAGTTCAAAGGATGCTTTATAGGGATGTCAAGAAAACTCTTTGCAGAGAGTATAGACCTACTAATGAAGAAAATGCAAGCTCACACTTTATGCCTTTTGCCAAAGATAGCATGGCCATAGCAATCGAGCAAGAATAAAGGGTAGCACAAGAAGCACAACTTGTCGGTGTTCAACTCCATTTGCAAGTAGTCGCTTAGTGGGGACAACAACAACCCCCTCCATCATCAACGTATTGCAAAACGTAGGCAAGGAAATCCTCTGGGAGATTTGATGATCAAGTAAGTGCATGAAACTGTGTTTGGGTAGGAGCTCTTTGATTTAATCTATGAAGGATAAAGCATGGAGCATTAGTGAAAGTTTTGGCACAGCGGACTGTTGGCCATTCCAACAAACAGCATCCCTAGCCATATTCAAACTTGAGCATGACAACATGATGCTCCTATAGTTTCCATACACATGGTAAGGCAGTTCCCAATAAATAAAGTACAATAGTATTCACTTTTACTGATGTAAGCATAAAAACCAAAATCAAGTATTGGTGTCTATTTCCAGAATCCTCACCCTCAATGTTCAATGCAAAGGTAGCACAGGCTGGCTGATCTATTCTCTCACACTTAAGACACGCATGCAACTCCAGCATAAAAGGTCGGCACAACGGAGGACAAAGGGAAGGATAGTGGGACATTTAAGTGTAGAGGGGTGGAACTGTAATGAGACTCTCACATCAAATCTGGACAATTTTTGTAAAGATTTACACAGACAGAGACGTTTGAGAGGGGACTTCTTGTACTTTCATGTATACACATGGGAATCACCTTTGCCAAATGACATGCAACATGATAGACCTCTTAAATGCAATGGGGGCATGGCTGTTCTTTTTTGCTCTCACCTATGGGGGATTGTCAAGGTGTTGAAGTGTGATAACAATGCCTGGTTTCATTTTGTTAAAGCCCACGGTTGACACCTTCAAATTTGTTGAATAGTGCAACTTGCTATTTCCTACTAGAAACATTGGAATATGCAATATTCTATGTCTGAAATGAAGGCTTCAATATTACCTTACCCACTTCCCTTGAAGTATTATTTTCCCAACAACATGGTAAAGTACACTCCTAGTATCTGCTGCTCTATTTCCATACAGCCACCCATACCATAGGCACCTACTCATTTTCTGTATCTACATCTCCCAATGGAGGCTATTTATAGGCCAGCAAGCAATCCAAAACTAGAGAACTTTATCCGACCAGTCTAGATACAGTGGCCTACTAACTGCTGCTACTATCCACCATCTTTCAATCTCAGCATATATGTTTGGCTCTTATCTATGGTTCTGATGCTGCCACAAGCTTTCAAGCCATTAAAAAAATTTGAAGACACACTATCTAGTTGCATCTTGTTAAAACACTTTAGTATTTCCTTACAAAGTCCATGTTCAACATATCCTCCAATTATTGCAGTCCATGAGACTACATTGTGAGCATAACCCTGTCAAATACATTGCTTGATTTCACAAGGAATCCAAATATGGCATACACATCAGCCAAGGTACTGCCACAAGCTTTTAATATGGATTGGATGCTACCGCAAGCTTTCAAGATGCAAATATATGTGATAGTAGACGTAGGTATTCCCTTCAATTGCATCCATTTGAAATAGTTCAGTGCTTCCTTGCCAAGCCTATGAGCAGCATACCCTCCAACTAGTATGGTCTAGGAGACTATATCTTGAACTTGAAGCTTGTGAGACACTTCTAGTGCTTTTCCAAAAGCAAGCCACATTTGTCATACATGTCAACCAAGGTGCTGCTAAGAAAAGTATGTTTTCAAATAACTGTCTAGCAATTTCAACGCGTATTTGTGACCTCTTTTTGCTAGTACTTTTAGCCTAGCACAAACCCTTAGAAGGGTCACAAATATGTAGATGCTAGATAAAGATAAATATGCGAGTTTCTTCTACTCAAGACATTTAGTACTTCATTAGCAAGCCGATGTCCATGTGTTGGAGACATCCATTCCAAGTAATCCTCATTGGGTCAATTGATAGTTCCAACATAAATTGCAATATGCTTTACTATGTGGCCATATGAAATGTGTGCTTCCAACTTGCTTCTGGCAGTCCTAGAGACCAACATAAATTTCCATATGCTTTGTTGTGTGACCATATACCATGTCTGCTGTCAGCTTGCCTGTGAGCTTTTGTGTGGTACAATACCACATCATTGTTGTTGTTTGCAGTCATACAATTCTAACATGGAACATTGAATTCTTGGCAAATAGCTATACAACATTGGCTATCAATGATTTTAGAATGGTTCAATCATTTTGTCTAGAACCAATATCATCCAAGATCCATTTTCTTTGCATGTGAATGTTCTTTTCTAGAACCAACATCATCCAAGATCCATTCTGGAATAGGGGAACGCTATTCCAAAGGCTTGATATTCCAAAGGCTCAGACAACATAGGAATACTAGAACATGAATTAGCATGAACATGAAGTAGGTGTGGAGGTGGAGATGCTTAGAACATGAAGTAGGTGTGGAGGTAGAGACACTTTTCTATGATGATAGATCTTGAACGGCACCATTCAGCTACAGGGCATGACCAGCAGTGCCACGAATGAGATAATACTCTAGAACACGAAGTAGTTGTGGAGGTGGATATGCTTTCCTATGATGATGGGGTCTTGAGCGGTACCATTCAGCTGCTGGGCAAGACCAGCGGTGCCACGAATGAGGTCTCGATGGTAGGTGGAACTAGGGATTTCTGGGGAGTATGAGGTTACGCCATCATCTCCAGTGTGAACCACACTAGACTACTCAATCTCTACCTTGAAAGTCTACATTTCTTCTAGATCAGACATTTCTGGATGTTCTACCATTACTGCATTCAATTTGTGCACTAGTGAGTTCAACCAGGGAAAAAAATAAATAGGAGTACCTGTAAAGATTTGCACCAAAATTTGTTGTTCACAAATTGCCAAATCTTGTCCTTCTTACAAAATGATTGCTTGGTGTCCCCTGCATGTACATGCACACAATGTCTGCAGGAGGTACCATGGAGCAAAACATACACATGGCCTACATCATAAGGTGACCAGAGGTGTTTACAAAACACACAAAAAACACAATAGTTTATTGCATTCATTTTGGAGGACTATCCAGGCTGAGTACCTTGACATAAAAAGAGAGATCTGGAGCATACATAGAGATGTTTTAAAATGCATAATCTTCAAAGGATGCCTCATCTTGTGGAGGCTCATCAACTGAAAGTACATTTGCATTTTCTGTCTTTGCTTTGGCTCTGCAAAACTTCTCATTATGGTTGTTCTTGCCACAGTGCTTGCATGGATTAATTTTGAAGCAGTCCTTTGAAAGGTGATTTGTCTTTCCACAGTGATTGCAAGGGGTATACTTGCTCTTCAGGACTTTTACAGCATAAACAGTGTCATTGCCTTTCCTGAGCTCCATATGCCTTTCTTCTTCTTGGAGAGTAGAGATAATACCTTCAAGATTAGGATTAGGAAGATTTTTCAAAGTGGTAACTATGTGATCATAATCTTCAGGCATACTCTTAAGTAACACTACCATAGCATCATCTGGACTAATAGAAGAGTTGATAGAAGCTAATTGAGTCATAAGACTCCGTATATAGTTGACATGAGCTGCTAAAGTAGTACCACTAGCCATCTTCAATTCAAAGAAAGAGATTTTAAGTGATAGTTTAGAAATGTGAGAGCTAGCACCAAAAATCATGTCAAGCTTCTACCAAGCTTCTGAAGGAGAATCCAAGTTAGAGATATGGTGAATATAATCATCTCCTAAAGCAAGAGCAATGATACCATATGCTTTTTCTTCTCTAGCTGGATCCCTTGCCGGTCGTGTCGGAGTTGAGGATTCTCCAGCATTGGAGGCCGTAGAAGAAGCGGTAGGAGTAGGTTTGACAAGTCCCCATAAGTTCTCCCTCATCAATGCAAATTTCACCTTCATCTGCCATGTGTGAAAGCCCTTTCCATTGAACTTCTCTAGATTCAATAGGGTAGCCATGAGAGGGTCTAACCCAGATATTGGGCAGTGTCTATCTCTCTTACAAGGCAAAAAATAACTGAAAGACTTCCAAAATATGAGCACTTGATGTAACAAAGACTAGTGATCAATATTCAATCAATGATGCTTCTTACATGCTTCATAGAAGTGGCTAAAATGAATACTTTCCAATCAAAACCAGGTCTAGCAATTCAAAACAAAACTGAAGCCACACTTGTACTGAAGTTATTGAAAGTTTCCAAAAACCAGAAATGCTAGAGTAGCATTTTATGTAGCATCATCTTCAAAAACTTGTCCAAAACTGTCAAAACTAAAAGGTTGAACTTGGAGGGCTTGTAGCTCACTCTTCAAAGCAAAGGAAAAGGGGGTTTTTAAGGCAAAAGAGAGCTGTTATACCACAAAGATCCTTTGGGAAGAAGAGGCGCAAAAAGGCATCAGAACTCCATAGCTTGCCTTTCGAATGTCGACTGGTTTTTCTCTGTTTTCAGCTTGAATAAGCAACCATTGCTGCTTAGATTTCAACACAGGATAGCCCAAGGCATGGAGAATCTACCCCTAAAAGAAATTAGAGGAAGATAAGGTGTGCTGAGAGAAAACGCAGGAGGAAGAATCGACGGAAATCGTGTAATGGCGACGAAATGGGCACGGTTTTCTTTGATTCCTCTCAGCCAGAGGTTTGCCCCTTCAAGGTGGATCTCCACCAGGAAGGACGTGGGAAATGGCTGAGAACCGGAGGAGAACAAGCTTAAGCAAACTTTGGGAAGAAGAGGGAGAGATGGTGAAGAAGAAGATGATGATGTGGCAAAAATGGGCTCAAGGGGGATCAAAGGGCTTTGATACCATGTTGGTAAGCTGAAAGGAAAGGAAAGAGTGGACACAAACTCAGAATACTTGCATTACTTGCTTGTAGAATGAAGAGTGAGGTCCTTAAGTAGGCACCCCATACATGCTCACTGACATCACTAATGACTTCAGAGCTCCACAATCATCTCCTCAATCTACTCCTAGATTCTCTCAATCATCCTATGTGGCTCTTCCACCACCTAACTGTGCTTGTGGGAACCTAACTGTGCCTCTAGCACTCACACATAGAAACATAAGGTGTGCCTGAGGCATACACCTTGAGATATCCCAACAGGCTGGAGATGCAAGAAAAAGAAGCTAGAATCTGGGCCCTTGATTTCATCAAGATCTAGTGGAGGAGATGGATGGAAAAGGCGCTGAAATTTGGACCCAATATGTGCTTCAATATCAGCCCTTGATCTCATCTCCACCTTAACATGTTCTCCATTTTGGAGTAGCAAAGTTGTCTTCCCTCATTTCATTTGGCCAAATATCATACTGCCTCTTTTGCACATTACAATCCATGCATGTGCCACGAATGCATTCACTATGGTGCCACACAAAGTCCCCCTTTGGATAGACTATTGGCTCCCACACAGACGTTAGGCTACGAAATTTGGTCTCCCTTGCAATGCATGATGAGAATCCTACAAACTGCACATTCATCTACAAGACATGAGCATCTATCTCCGTGGAGCAATGCTTCAATATGACTAGATGTCAAATCATTCAAAGCTTGCCGAGTGAGGTCAAAGTCTATGTGTGTTTTACAACAACACACATTCTTTGAGCTTCTTGAAAGTTGACGTACCAAGGCTTACAATGCTCAAATCTCCTTTGCCCAAGAAAAAGGTCAAGGTTTTGAGCCATAAACTTCAGATATAGCTCCATCTGCTCACCCAACCACCCAACATGTGGGAAATAAAATTTCATTGAAAAAATAAATTCTAATGAAGCTAATTAAAATAATCAAGCTACCTTAAAGCGAATAATTTCACTACTACAAAACAAAACAAATTCAACCACCGGGCTGGTTTAGAATAAACACAGAATTGTACCACCTCGGTATTCCAACCACTAGGTTGGTTTAAGACAATCACTACTAATTAAACTAATCAAGCTAGTCCAAGCATGACCCAAACCAGCCCATAAATTAAACCAAACTAATTTAATTACTAGTAAAACAAACTAATTTAATTACTAGGAAACATAGCAATTTCAACCACCGGGCTGGTCATCAATTATTTCGGTTGCAAAACATAGTTCTGTTTATTTTCTGTTCAACCACACTAGTTCAATACAATCACATAAGTCCTATTTGACCTAAACCATCTCGATGATATATTGCATGATGTTCTAACCACTAGGCTGGTTTAGGACAATCACTTAAGTCCAAGCCAGCCTGGTTACTAGTATATGACCCGAACCAGCCCAAAAGTCAAATTTAAATAAAAGCTAACTACTATGAAACACAACAATTTCATCAAACCACCGGGTGGTCATCAATTATTTCTATTTGTGTAATATATTTATGTTTCAACCACATTGGTTTAGGACAATCACATTACTCATATTTGACCTAAACTAGCTTGGTGATATTTCCATGATGTTCCAACCACTAGGCTGGTTTAGGACAATCACATTAAGTCCACTTCAACCCGGTTTAGAAACCAACTAGTATATGCGAACCAGCCTGAAAAATTAACTTAACTAGTATTTAACTACTATTAGTTTAGGATAATAACATTAAGTCCAAGCCATCCTAATTTAGAAATTAAACAATTAAAATATTCCAAAACTCGTTCAAAGATAACCACAAGGTTGGTGAAATATATTGTTGTTCAACCACTTTGGTTTAGGGGAAAATTGGTGCTTGACCTAAACTAGCAGGGTGATATACTGCATGATGTTCCAACCATCAGGTTGGTTTAGGGAAATCACATTGAGTCCAAGCCAACCCATTTTAGAAATTAAGTTAAACAATTAAACTATTCTATAACTAGTATTTGACCTAAACCATCCAGGTTATACATTGCATGATGTTCCCAACCACTGGGCTGGTTTAGGAAAATCACATTAAGTCCAGGCTAGCCCAGTTTAGAAATTAAGTTAAAAAATTAAACTATTCCAAAACTCATTCACAGACAACCACTGGGCTAGTTTATGCAACCATTGACTCATGTTTTATCAAGCATGTGTATGATGTGCTCGTCCCACTACTTTTGTCCCGTCCGCTTTTTGCATATGTCTTTCTTATTTATTTAAACTCGCATATTCTCATGGTGGCAAAACGCAGTCACTGGATCAAAAACTTCCACACTTAGGCTATCTCTCCTTTTCTTGTGTTCTTTTGAATCCCAAAGACTTCTTGGGTCGGGACTACATTGCTTCCTCTCCATGTCCAACCGTTGGAGCCATGTTGGCTCTTCTGATTGACAACATCTTTGACATTGTGCACCCAAGTCGTTTCTCCTTTTTTGAGAGGATACCAACATAGGCAATATCACCCTCTTTGTATAGTTAGATGATCTAAGTTCTTCACCCCTTTCACTCTTCGGAGGCCATTTCTTAGGTTAGAGATCATTATCTGTTGGGTATGCATCTCTCAATAGGGTTGTCACTTTTCGAATTTTAGGGTGCAGGTTGAAGCTTATCAAGACTCAAGACTAGTATTCACTTGAATGGCTTGATGTTGCTGCCTTGAATTCTCCCACCAAATGTGAGACCAAAGTTCATATTCTTCACTCTAATGGCAATGGTCGAATGCGTATATCTACATCCAATGGCAATGATTGGATATGTATATCTACAACCGCTTCCTGCTGCCGCTCTGCAAGGAGTCTTATTTCTTTTCGTTGTTTCTCCCTCCACAAAAGTTACAAAATTGCTTTCAATTCCATTTTGATAACGTGCCATTTCTTTCCTCACCCTGCAATCTGTGCCTTGACCAAGCTTTTCAATTTTCCTATCTCGCAGCCTCTATCTTGCCATGCCATGGAGACGATCAATGCACCACCACTAGAATAGAGACAGGTAGCTTGTGAGGTGAGCAGAGAGTAGAAGATTACTTACGTGAGTAAAGAAGATAATGCCAAACCAAATGAATGAGGTCACGTCAAGCTACCTCTGCATGGGGCTAGTTGCAGGGCGCGGCAAGAGAAGAATGTACTTTGCAGGGCGGTAGGACAAGGATGCACTTTAATATTCAAATATTTGTAGGGCATAAGTGACATTTTTTAAAAGTTCATAACGATATAGAAATTTTCAGCCGCAATGATGTCCCCCCTTTGGTGATACACGTCATCAAACTTGGATATACCGGTTTCCCTCAACAAGAAAGTGCATTGTGGCCCAAATCATTTCAAAATACAAATAGCCCAAAGGGCATGCTATTGGGTTTGATGATGTATATTATGAAATGCAATGACCTTTGACATGCTTATGAGCCATATAGCAAGCAACTGCATGGAAAAAGAACCAATAAAAAATTGTATATAGTGTTGAATTTATTAAAAGATCTTTGCACATGCACAAATTGCACGTTTTCAAATTATTCCATTCTAGGGTGAATCTAGATACCAATATCACCAACTATCAATGTTTTAAGACCACCATGTAGTAGTCCCACTAATTTGAATTCCAGATTTTCAATCCGTTTTGGTTTTTCACAAATCAAGAAAACTTTAAGGAGTGTGCCCTCGAATGGGTGTGGAAAAGCTTAGCACTACATTGGAGGGCCCTTAAACCGTATGTAAAATTCTCAATTAGGTGTGTCATTTAGTTGAGAAAAAGCTCACATAGTGTAGTTTTGAATGATTACTTGGTTGCAAGTATGTGTAGAACAAAATTTTAATGTTTTTGCTTCGAGATATATGCTTCACTTGCAACATAGCACTTGTGATGCTTTAACGGTCTTATTCCAAATCTTTATTCCATATTGTTTTGGTATCATGTCTAAGATTGGAATGTGTACTACAACTTGAAGACAAATTTTGTCGAATTCTGTTGAGCAATGCATAAGTTATAGGTCAAGCAAGATACCTATATACAAAAAGTGGCCTGAAACTCACCAAAAAATGGCTACACCCAAGCAAACATTGACCCTATCTTACATAGGATGGTAGACTGGAGGATGTTCATTGAGCCACATTTGAAAAAAAGAGATAATTCACTAATCTTTCATACAAATCCATATTACTTCAGGTTTAGCATGCATAACACTCCAATAATTCAAGGGAAGCACTACTCAGTAGATGGAGATGACTTATAGAGTTAGCCATATGCTTTATTGGAAAAGATAACACCGTTGGAAGAAACTAGATTTTTTCTTGCAAACAATAAAGCACTTAACATAAATGAAAGGCTTGCAGGACTTCATTTCATATTATAAGTATGATGCAAAAATGCCCAGAGTAGTCAAATAGAAATATGGCAATAGTTAATTCAAATGAATCTCTTGTCAAATATCTAAAAGGACAAGAAAATTTACCGAGCATAGAATACTGAGATTTATTTTGGCCACAAAACAATGAGTCAAGAAGATACAAATTTCTCAAATATACTATAACTAAAGATATGGAAGATGCAGTAGAATGCCTTTACCTCACAAGTTTTGTGGAAGGAAAGGTGATAAGCCCTTGCTAGAGTGATGAAATCACATGGGGCCTTTTTTTTTCAGTTTGGGTAGTTCATCCAAAATCAGAATTAGATGATCAACGGGGACCAATTTGGGTCGCAAAGGCTCCTCAAATAGCAAAGGATGAATGGGCATCCCCAAGACGTTCACAGCTTTGTGGTATGAACCAAAACCTTTGAAAAGTCTCCTAAACAAGAAAACCAAAAAAAAGTCTCCCAAAAAAGTATACAACATGAAACAAGTTTATGAGGGTTGTTTGCAAAAGAAACGTGAATGGGTTACAAACGAAGAGGGCTTGAGTGAAGTGGAGGTGAGTAGCATTGTCCATCATTGGAACTCAAGGACTCAAAGTCTAAAAAAGAAGCATGGGTATGATGTGGAGAAAGTTATCATGATCCCTAACAGCAATCTCACTCATATTAAATATCATTTAAATGGACTTGATCCATCTCAAATGCTATAACTCAATCTGATGACTCTGAAAGAGGTTCAAAGTCAAAAGAGGAGATATATCATATATGCATCATTTTCAACAAAAGGTGTATCTTTACACAACCTCTATGTTGATAGCAGCAACTCATAGAGGTGGTGTATCTTTACACCACCTCTATGTTGATAGCAACAACTCATATGAATTATATACAAGTTATTTAATTTATGTACTTTAAAATTGATAAATAATTAAAATCAATTAGCAACAATCATGAAATTATTTGGTAAATAATTATCAAGACATCATTTAGTAACAAAAATTATATAATAAGTAATTCAAAGATATTGTTAATTAGAAAATAAAATTAATAATTAGTTTTGAAATTAATATTTTTTAAGAATCTAGTATGTTCAATTTGTTAGATAGAAAATGAATCAAAATGTAATGGAGAAGTTAATGAGAAGATGAAGTACATTAATAACTACTAAGTTAGAAATCAATTAAAAAATGTATGATTGAAAACTTAATTTTTTATGTTTGTAGTCAAAATAATTGGAAAAGGGAGAATGAGTTCTTTTTTAATGTCAAATGTGCATAATAGTGTATAGAAACAAATTTTTGTGAACGTGAATATATGCAATGCTCCAAAAACACCCATTTTTTTTAGTTTGAATATGAAGTGGAGATGACACGTTTGGGAAAGTCAATAATAAGAAGAAAAGTCCAAAATTTCTAAATACAGTGTTTCCTTAATGTCTTTAGGAATGGCCTTAATTTAAGGGCTTCAAAAAGAAAATCATGGGTCTGGTTGGTGGACTCAACCATCATGGTGATTGATATGGGCCACAACGCCTAAAGTATACTTTTAGGCATCATGGTGGGCATGTGTAGTGCCATGTGTTCTGCATCACCAACCAACATGGTGGTCTTATGAATACAAGCTTGTTAATATATACAAGCCACCAATCCATGGTTGAACCAGCCTGCCACCAATGCTTACTGCTCTGCTCTTCTTCTAAGAAGCAAATAGCATATCATGTATAGCCCTTTGCTTCATAGGGAATGGTTTAAAAAAGATGATTCCCAAACCATTTATCTTGCAAAACCACCGCATTGGTCATCTATAATACATTAACCACGCTAATCAGTTATGACCATTGAACGAACTAGATCCTTTAGATTTAGAAGGATGACTGTTAGCCGTTGGATGAAAATCAGTTAGATTTGAGGCCGTTCCCCATCTTGGTCTCTCCTCCATCTCCCACTTGGTATATTTGCATTCGTCCTACTCAAATCTGTGGCAGTTGTTGCTACTTATAATCAGAACGTTACTCGATTGGTTACTACTGTTGATAATTACATCTTTTCATTGATTTGTCAATGGCGATGAGCATGATTGAGGCAACGATGATGAGAGAAATATTGAAAGGTGTACGAGGGATTGATCTTTATCGGAACCACCACTAGCAATTTGGAGCTGCTTCGATTGACACCTACCTCAAAAATAGAATTGTGGCAAATGATCATCGCCATCTACAATCCGGTAAGCTTAGCAGACCCTTATTGCATCATCGATTCTGATCCTGGTGTTCTTGCTTTGCGTGATGGAGCGACGGTGAATTTGACGATTACTCAAATGACTTATATCCACGAGGCAACAAGTCTTATCCTCAACACCGTTTACGAGTCGATCAAAAGAAAAAATCTAGATGCAAGTGGTCTTCATGTTTATTTGATTGGCCCTTTGTTGCTCATGCTTAAATATTCTGTGTGTAGTGCGGGAAGACTTGGCATATGTCCAAAAGAAAGGAGCTGCATAAAGTGCTTCGACACTCTCCCTGGCATACTCAGTTTTGTACACTTCTTTTGGAAGCATTGCAACTATGGGTGCCGAACAGATGAAAGAACTTGCTCAGGGTCTAGAAGCAAGCCGACAACTTTTTGGTCATTCATTCAAAAATCCGTGGATGAATCCGCCTCAGACTTGGTGTTGGATGGCTTTTGGAGGAACAAGAGAACGGAGCCTCATCATCTCATGGGCTTCTCAAGTGGAGGTGCTATCACAACACATTGATAAGAGGTTTTGTCACTCATTGTGGATGGAATTCGATTACACAAAGTCTCTCCACAAGGGAACTTTCGATGATTTGCTTGCCACACAGCGCAGAGCAAAAAATTGAATGCAATAGTATTGGTGGACAAGCGGAAGGTGGGCTTGGATCTAAACGAGGAGGATACGGTGGTGAAGACGGGATGGACCGATCTAATCTCTAGATTCAGGTATCCATATTTTCATACCTTTATTCCGTGGCCCTTAGATTTGAGCAGATCAATGATGGCCTTTAGATCGAAAGGT
This sequence comes from Dipteris shenzhenensis, assembly GCF_047967505.1. Classification (NCBI taxonomy): domain Eukaryota; kingdom Viridiplantae; phylum Streptophyta; class Polypodiopsida; order Gleicheniales; family Dipteridaceae; genus Dipteris; species Dipteris shenzhenensis. The sequence goes on from NC_141602.1 coordinate 29,110,856, forward strand.
GGCTTTGCTTAAGTAGGTTACAATCACTTGAGGCCCTGCAATCGTTGAGAAAAAGAGGTAGAAATAGGTGAGCTATTTAATCCCTAAAGCAATACCAAACAAGAGACCGAGAAAAACACAATCAGCTTCATCCATATAATATTTCGGGGACGAAGTAAGAGACAACTTGATAGATCACCACTACGGGAGATTAGAATGCAAAAATGCTACTTCAACCAAGTATGCAATCTCTCCAAAGGATAGAACACTGACGAAGAGTAATCCTGGGAACTCTCCAAAGTATGCAATCTCTCAAAAGGATAGAACACTGACGAAGAGTAATCCTGGGAACTCTTCCAGTAACTGGCGCATAATATATGGAAGATCTTTTGTGTCTTGTGATGAAGGCAAGAGTCTTGTGACACAAATACAATGGAGCCTCTTATAGAGGAAGTCCAAATCGTCCTGATCCCTCATCGAGGAAACGATTCAGAAAAAGGTGGTGGCAAACTTAGATCGATGATCCGAATGGAAAACCTCTGGAAAACAATCCGAATGGAAGGTTTCGCCCTGATATATGCATTAATCGTCCTTCCAATTTCTCATATCAATGCATGCTCAACAACCATCATGGCCGATTCAGCTGAATTCACGAGTCGTATCTGTGTTGCTGCCTGATGCATGAAATTACTACCATCGGCTATGCTTTATTATGTGCAGTTTCCACAGCATACACTCGCGGCCTGCTGTCCTCCAAGAAATTTGGAAACCTTCGCTTCTTTCAGGTAATCGAGTGGGGCATCAACTGTACGTTTTTACCACCGGATGAAAACAGTCTGTGACTTGCAAGACGAGAAAGTACCAGCCTGCAAGTGCTTCACCCCTTAAGAACTTGTACTAGCAGAGTAGGAACAGTTAGTGCACAATAGGTGTTTGAATGTATGTCCTTGCTTCATAGGAGACCCAAAACACCACGAGATGCCTCTTTGCATTTTACTCCATTCTTTTATGTTCCCACCCAAAGCTTGTTGTAGTCAAACAAACAATCTTCTTGAGATGGTCTTTGATGAGAGCTCATTGGAGCTTTTCCATGAAGCACCTTCATTTTAATGCCTTCATGCCTTGGGGGTTTGAAGAAGGAAGATCTTGCAAAGGCCTTGTATGCCATTTGGCTCATCCTTGTGGAGAAGTTGTTGCCTAAACTCTTTCTACAAGCTTGGAATTTTCACTACAAAAGAAACTTCATGAAAGAATCTCACACTCAAAACGTCTGAAAGAAAGAGCTATCCTTGCTCTGATACCACTTGAAAAAACAAAAGGAGGAAAGATGTACATGAAAAGTTCTCCCTCATTACACACACACAAAACTAGATCAGGTCATACCTCTATCCCTAATCTCCGATGATGTGGCATATCAACCAACACATATACATCACCATGTATGCATGGGATCATTTATCCCCTGACAAGAAAGTAGTCTAAATTGACCATGTCAATCTGCTCCACCTCTCATCTCAACACATCCCATGTAAGTGACTCTCAATGCCTGGAGACAAAGGCTAAGACTAGCTAGACTATCGATCATAGACTAGAGGCAAGGGACTTTTTCATAGGGGTGAATGTTTCATTTGATATAATGATCCAAACAATTCTCCTATTTGATTTTTTACAAAACATTCCAAAGGGTAATATAATATTGAAGTTGTAATGATAAGAAATTTCAAAGGTGAATGTATTTTTTTTGGGCAAAAGGTGAATGTATTTGAAAGAGACATTAAATTGACCATGTGGTCGATTTGAGTATATACCATGAGACAAAGCTCAGACAAAGCCAGTGCATCACATCACTTTTTTATGATCATTCCTCAATTTGATTTTCCCATGACTTCTTTGTTTCAAATCTTATGCTAAAAGCATGGATGTTGTAGCTCATTTCTATTCTTTCATAATATGATTTTGAAGCTATATATTCTAAAAAGAATTTCAAAAATGTCCAATCTAAAAATCTAAGACTTTTTACTACTCTTCTTTCAAACTATGATCATTGGAGCTACATTTTACTACTATTCTTCAAACTATGATCATTGGAGCTACATTCCAACTTTTAAAGGTAGGACTTTCATGGAAAAATACATGTTTTTTTTTGCATGGATAAATAATTAAATCAAAAGAAAGAAAGTACAAGGTAAAAAGAGTTTTAGAGCCGTAATGAAAAATACATGCTATTTGATTGTTGTAAAAGTCCATGGCATTATTCTCGTCAATAGTCCCCATCCCCTGCAAAGGGATCGCTTTACTTTGTGGCTTGGCACCGTGGCTTGCCACGGGCCTCCCATAGTAGTTAATAATCCTAAATCACTTAACTTGTACAACAACTATACTATTGCCGTTAATCCTAAAACCACCGTGTTGGTTGCAGTTACACGTATCAAGTAAATCATAGACTTATTGTGGTAAAATAGTGCTAAAAGTGCTAAACGCTGGTTGAAAAGTGCTCGAACAGTGCCTGAAAGTGCTAAAACGTGGTCAAGAGATCTTATATTCTAGGCCCAACTTGGGGCTAGACCTAGTTGTTTTTAACAATTTACCATCAATATATGAATATATCGATGCTTATTCCATTCTTATATGGAGTGCTATATGAACATATCGATGGTTATAGTGACTGCTATATCCACGATTTTTTCGACGCTTTCATAGTGACACTTATATCCACACTTATATTGGTGCTTTTACTCTTTTTCCAAAATTTTTTTTGTCAATATAGCCACAAATGATGCAAGTGTTTTGATTTTGGGCTCCTTGTGTAACACAATTGATTGGGATGTATTGCCCTTTTCGACCTTGCTCACTTGGAAAGTGCCCTATAAAAGCTAGCCACATTCCAACCAAATGCTTAGGCCATGTGCTCAAGCCTTCAAGGTCAAGGCCTCCAAAGACCCTATGGTTACCCTTAGGCAGGCAGGTGGGATGTTGTAAACTCCCTCACACTTTCAAGGGATATGATTGGAGATGCAAGTAACTAGGATATGAGTAGGCTGTTAAGGTCTGGGGGTGGCTGACGACCTTAACCGTACGATCGCTACTATTTCCCATGTAGAAGTTGCATTCTTGGGCTGTAATCAATCTTCCAGGTTTGAGCAGTCACTATCGCACTAGGAAAATGCCATCATGGAATGAGAAGAGAATGAGAAATGGCTGAGCTGGCATGTAGAAGTCAGAAAATGGCATGCAATGACAAATGGCTGAGTTGGCATGTAGAAGATAACGTGCAAGTCTTTTTCAACAACCGTGAAACCGTGGACCTCTACGTTGGTAAAAACCTTGGGGGAGGTGTTTCCCCAAAAGGAAAATGGCTTGCAGTTACTACCCTAGGCTTTTCACTCATCTCTTAAAACTAGGATATGAGTAAACGAGGATATGACTAGGTGAGCTACCATGGGTACCACATATGGGGTATAATTGTGTTAGACTAGTTGTATATGCACATTGCTAACGGTCTTAGAGAGCATTCCCATGCCTTAGACTTTCACCTCAATGTATCCTGTTTCTGCAACGATTTTTGGGCTGCTGTCATCTCCACTTTTGGGGCTACTTGAGTCTACGACCCTTCAAAGCCTATTTATCCGCTTAACGTCGATCGATTTTGCGAGCTCTACAAGACGAAATTGCATAACTTTAACTATTTTTCACCTCCGCGGAGAAATAGGGAGGAGAAGTTCGGGAGCCCTCTTAGAGGGCATTCCCGCGTACTCGAAGCTCCTCACGAAAGATATGGCAAGATTCATGCCATGAAATTCATGTTGTTGTTCCGCTGTGTCGGATCTTGTTGCAAAATCCTTATTACTCGCAATGGTTTCGTGACAGCGTTGCCATAGACATCAACAGACTGAGCGCTGTGAGCAATCCGCACCATAGATCGCCTCCTGATCTTCAAGGCCTCATATTACCCCGCCTAACATCGGCAAAATACCCGACGTTAGGGGAGGCCTCTCTTCATCGTACAAGCACGGAGAATTTAAAGGTCATTTGCACGGGAACGACTCGAAACTTGATGAGCGTGAAAATAGCGAACGAATTTCATGAGCGTGGGAATGCCCTCTTACATCGTAGAGGGTGAAGTTTTCCTACGGTGCAGCCGGCAGCGTGTTGGCTAATTGTGAGGCCACGTGAAACCCATGCAAAGAACGCACGTAGACTTTCCCAACAAATGCATCCATGATCCTTGATGCCCGCGCAGACACGATCTCAAATCGGCTACAATGACTTTAACCTACGCCGATCAAACGTATCCCGGGGGTTGAGAAGGAATATCAACCAAAAATATGGACCGTGGAGAAGACGAAGCTGAAGGCATCAAAGCGCGTAGCGCACACAGCTTCACGACGGAGCGTGAGACTGGGATTGAACCCCCACACATACGCACAACTAGAGGAGCAAAAGAGAAAGTCCAACCTTCTTCACAAGTTGAGATCCTGGTACTATTCAAATCGCTCCTTCACTGGCCTCTGCGATGCCGGAATCGGAAAAAGCAATTTTGCTGAATGCGCGTGTAGTTTCGAATTTTGATGTCTCAGCTGTGTATCTGAATGAATATTCAGGAGAGCGGAGAAATATTTTTTTTCTATAGGCCAAGGGTGGATATAGAAGATCCTCGAAGCATAGAGGATATTCAGAGACTGTACATTGTCCTTCGCGCAGAGTCTGCAAAGAATAAGGAGGAGATAAAACAGAGCAGAAAGTCGGGAAAAGAAGGCGCGAAGCTTCAAGAGAAGCAGCAGGAAGCGAAGGACAAGGCATCTCTCACTAAAGACGAAAAAATTTCCCCCAAGGGGAAGGCCGGAGGAGGAGAGGGAGTTGAGGTAATTAAGTCAAGTATCCCTAGTCGGTTGCCGTTAAACTCTTATGCTTCTTGTACTAGGATGATCACTAGCTGTTTCACGGGTTTCATGGTCGCCAATGCGTTGGCACTCCTCTGAATTCGAACCCTTTATTACAAGCTTTCATTTGAAACGCATTTGCAGAAGGTAAACGTCGAAAAGCAACCGTTGTATAGGTTCATTATACTGGGGCGCAAGTATCTCCCAGATGTCAAAAAGAGAACTAGACCATATTGGGGATTTGTGGAGCTTGTGACAACAGATATTGAAGACATCAAGAAAGCTCTCGGCCCAGGTACGCATTCGTATGTTCCGAGCAACGATAAGTCTCCTATTTGCAGGGCAGGATGCAATCTTAAGAGCATGCATGAATTTGCAGAGGAATACGAAACGAAGACAAGAGGCAGGCGGCATAGGCCGGCTGCAAGGCCAGTGAGCCAGGGAGTATACTGCATTGTGAAACACAAAAAAGGCAACCAGGCGCACACGCATTTGGTCTATCGGCTGGAAGTACCCACTAAAAAGAAGAAAAAACACTCCCCCCAAGAGGAGCTCAACATAGAAGACGAAGGATCATTCATAATTCAGGTGCGATTTCTAACAAAGAGTGTTGAGCCTGCGGATGGTGCAAATTGCACCATTCAGATCCTATGGATAGTAACACTCCATGCGTTTTGCTTTCTGAAATTGCTAGATTAAGAACCCAAACCAGCCCGCTCCTCCAAATATTGGTCTCAGCAACAAACGACGAGCTACTTACCCTCCCAGTCTGCGAAGCCGCATGGGACATTATCGGTTCGTATCTGCCGATCCAGTGGACTTTCTAAATTATGAGGGCTGTGAGTTCATACTCATAGCGGCCTCGGACAATATAGAGGAAGAACTCGGCCTCCACATCGACCCAAAACACGATGAATCATGTCCAGCGGTTCTTGAGCTCTTCGGAGATGGATCACTGCCTCTAAATGTCAAGCCTCTCTTAGAAGGAGAATGGGCCTGAAGTCCTTGTTGCATCACAACACGTTTTGAATTCATGGAATGAATATAGTTGTTAGTGTCTAATATAGGATATAAGCGGACATCCTTGTAAATTATCCTCTAGGGGTCGTAGGAATGTTCGGTGAGCGTTTTGGCTTGTATGATTTGTATTCATTTCTCTTTGATTAAGGTGGTTTCTAAATGGTTTTGTGGGCATTGTTAAATGTTTAACATGGGGTATATTTTATTAAAATTCCATTTGCATAAGTGGATGTGACTTATAGTTGGACGATTACTCCTCCCTTTTCATCTTTCCTCTTTTGCTCACTTTCATGCTTACTCTTTTCCTCCCTTTTCATCTTTCCTCTTTTCCTCCCTTTTCATCTCTCCTCCTTTCCTCTTTTTTCAAGTAACCTACCCGCTTCTCTCCTTTCACAATTGGACCACTAAAATGGGCCACAAGAGCAAGTAGCAATAGTAGTACAATGAATGATAGCGTCCAAGACATATTGTAGACAACTAACAAATAGGGACCCCCTCTTGGTGAAAAATACCATCAGTTAGTGGTGGCAAGCAAGAGTGGTGAAAAGGAAAAGTTGATAACCTAAGGTACACAAAAAATTAGAGCTCTTTTTAAATGCAGTTGCAAGGCTTGTTAAAAAGCCTCCGCCAGTTGATCACATCGTCGCCTACGCCTTCGCCTTCCTCGATGCCCACCCTTCGCCATATGCACCTTGCTATCCACCTCGCCATCCACTGTCCCTCATTGGTGGTGCGCCTACTCACAACCTACTGCTCCCGCTCCTCCTATCGCGAATCAGAGGCATCTTGCCCTCCCCTCAAATGTATTAATGCCTTGCAGGGAATAGGGATGGATCACAGTAGTCGCAAATCTCCTATAGCAGGAGCTGCTCATCCCCCTCTTCTCTTTCTTCCTCCATTCCTAGTTGCAGTACCTCCTGTAGTGGCTGCTCATCCCCCTCTGCTCTTTCTCCCTCCATTCCTAGCTACAACACCTCTTGGAGCAGATGCTCATCCCCCTCTACTCTTTCTCCCTCCATTCCTAGCTATAGCACCTCTTGGAGCTTCTCTCAAGCTTTAGTTGCACCCTCTATACCTTCTCCCTCTCTCTCCCTCTGTCGGAGCTGCTCTCTCCCTCCAAGCTGCACTTTCTAGTCCACTATTGCTGTCGTGACCTCTGTACAAGCATGGTGAGGAGACCCTACATGTACTCTGTGTCCTACAGGAGCAAAAATGCACTGGGTGAATGGGTGCCTTGCACCTACAGCTTGAATGATTGGATAGTCATGAGAGGATCTGCCAAGGGTCCACATAAGCCTCCCAAGAGCAAAAGACGTGATCTTTTGCATGAATGGAAGGGCCGCATCATGAAGTTCAAGCTTGGAAAGAAAGGATTGCTTTCAAAGGTGCAACCCATCTACATGGGGAAGGACATGCGCCTTCCTCCGTCAAGCAATCAATCGACAATACCATCGCATTGTAAGTCTACATTTTGTGTAAGATTTTGAAGTGTAATGTAATGGGTCAGCTTGAAATTGTATTTTGAAATAGAACCAGCGTAATGAGTTAGTTTGAAATTGTATTTTGAAATAGCACTTGTGCATAGCAGATGTATTTCCTTCAGACTTCAAGGAGTCACAACAACACAAAGCAACTATAGACGTGCTTGGTAGACGCGCAAAATAGCGGGCGCATCTATAGGCGTTGCTTTAGTAGAGGAATTACGGGCGCGTCTAAAAGCGCATCTAACAACTCGTCTATTTGCGCGTATATTAACACGTCTACTTGCGTGTCTAAACGGAGAAAGTACGGGCCCGTCTAACATCGCGTTTATCAGCGCGTCTATTTGCGCGTGTATGAGCGAGTTTATTTGCGCGTTTACACTGAGAATCAGACGCGCATTTAGACGCGTAGATAGACGCAAACCAGAGAATACAGAAAGTGAGATTTTGGTGTACATCATTGCTTTCCAAACATTGCCCATGATTACCAAAGCACATAATTTTTTGCAAGCCCACATATACAAGAATTAAGTGAGATGAGGAGAATGAGACAATATGTAAAATAGTTTTGCCAATATCAATTATGGGGCTACGGTTCAATCTCATCCTCAATGAGATCAACCCTTGCCAAACTATCTACTTCAAAATCCAAACAAGTGTTTAGATCTACAAATACATTCAACCCACTACTACTTGTGCCACTCATGTGCTCATCGAAATCAGCATCTCGAATGGTAGGCTCGTCCTCATGGGTAATGGCCTCAATATCTGTATCTCCTATCTCATGATTATCCTCCTCTCTCGTATCACGGTCACCATCACGTCCATGGCCATGATCATCCTTCATACGCTCCATATTAGTAAATGTACTATACATCACTTTGGAACGTGGCATAATAGGTATTATCCACCATTGGTTGATAGACAACCTAATTCAAACACAAATACAATCATGTTATTTTTCTTGCATCAAATATTTAAAAGCGAGTATTTTTATATGTGTGCACAGTACCTGTTCACATTGTTGCGGTAGTACTAGTGTGTCCTTCCTACTTTGCCAAAACTTTCTAGAGTCAATAGTTACAAAGCCACTTGCATGGCGTTTGATTGTTGCATTAGGGCCTCTTTCCACCACGTCCTTAAACCACTTTACACACAAAGAAGCGTCGAAAGTCAAGCATAATAATATCTTGGATTATGCCACAATAATCATCCATGGCTCCATTGGCTCCCTCAAAGCTCGCAATGACGCCGCAATCTTGTGTGTTTCTCTTATCATCAATCCGTTGTGTTCGAAAATGCTTGCCCTCACACCATATAGCATTGAACATAGTGCACTACACCAAGAAAAAATCAATTAAATAAGCAATCTAAATTATTGAAAGCTCCTAACTTATGCATAACATTCTATATACCGACCTTGCTCATGCATCCCCTAGCATACTCACATTCTTCCATTGTGATATGCATCCCCTCGTCTTTCTCTGCTTTCTCCATTTCATCAAGTAGCCAATCCACATGAATATCCTTTGGAAGTGCTCTTAGATACTGAGGGTATGGCACACGAGATCCGTGGTGTGTACGAAAGAGGTCCCTTTCTTCTTGTCTTCTTGCCTTTGCATCCTCGTATCTTGTCACCCATCTTTTCATCATATCACTATTAAGCACGCAAAAGAGGTTAATACTATTATGCAACTCCGTGTCTATTACTTTGTTGCGTCCTTTCCCTTGAGGCACAATAGAGGTCATCCTTAGGTCTTCATCATCTCTCCATAGTCGTGGGAGAGAGCTATCCACATCAACAAGAAACTCAGAAATAGAGCAGAAATATATACAAGTGACTCTTGTACCAACCAACCCTCGGCCATGCTACCTTCGGGTCTTGCATTTTGTCTCACGAAGCCCTTCAAGGTCTTCATGAAGCGCTCGAGGAAGAACAACCATCGTGCATGTATAGTACCGCATATAGCAATCTCATCCACCAAATGCACTATGAGATGTAGTTGGCTTGTGCGAATAGAACGTGGAAATGTCTCCTCCACTAAACAAACCGCCTCCACTGACATAACTCGAGCATTCTCAAGTGTGGTGGGATCTATTTCCTTTGAGCTCACATACCTAGAAATGAAAAAGTACAGCATATTAGCAATATGCATTCAAACTTGCACGGAGCATTGATACGCATCATATTTTGTATCATGTAAAGTACCTCACAAGCTCGCCCATCTTGTAAATACAATCTTTCACGTCCTTCAATGCACTACGTGAAATGCTAGTAGGTAGTATGAATTGAACCCACGAGGAGGTGGTTGATTAGTTGCTTATAACTATTCACTCACAAATTTGAAAGGAAAAAGATATTATGCACATAAAATACTTACTTGGAGCATCTTGTGCCAATCATGAGATTTCAATCCATATAATTGCTCTACACCTCTTTTCTTGCTCTTTGTAAAGGCTCCCTTCAAACACCTCATGCATCCAGTGGGAGTACGAATTGTAGTAATAGCGCGCTTCACCGTCGCCATCTCTAGCTTTGATAACATCCACGGTGCACGAGGTAAAAAAACACGCCCATTTGGTCTCTCTTGAGGCCAAGCTTCACGCATCCTCCCTGTGGTACGTAGATCCTCCCTTATGCCTGCCGAATCTCGTGTCCCATTCAAATGCTCCCAAATGGTAGATGCCACATTCTTGAAGATATGCATGGGATCAAGCAGGTGATTAATCTTGAGGTGGGACCAATATGGTAAACGATAAAAGATGGAGTATCTAAACAAAATAAAGTGTTAGCGGGCAATCTTTACTTTCAGCCAATATAGCCAATCTTTACTTCCAGCCAATAGTTACAAACCCTTACCGGCTCATGCCAAGTGGTGGAGGAGTCGTGGAACCGTCCCAAATTCTCATCCAATCTCCCGCGGTGAGTGATTGTGGGAGGATTTCATTCCAAGGGGAAACATATCTAGGATGATCAGGTGGGAGAAATCGATGGTGATTCTCATAGATGACCTTATTCAATGCGTCTACCTGTGAGGCAACTAGCGAAGGACCACAAACAGGACATGCATGGTAACCCGATGTAGTGAGACCTGAACAATAGACGCAATTAAGAGTTGAAGGTGGGTTTAGGGTGCCACATCCTTTGCCTATTCATAATTAGAAATGCAATGCTTACCTGAACACTCGCCATAGCCTGGGAAGTCATGCATCGTCCACATCAAGACTGCTTTGCAGTTGAAGTCTCGTGACGAGGGAGGCCTGCTCACATCATGCACCTCGATACCTCTCCAAAGTATCTCTAGCTCGTCAATCAAAGGCTCCAAATAAACATCAGGGTTTTTGACTTTATGTTTCCCTAGAATTAGAAGGGACGGCATAACATGTCCTTTCTTAATAGCCATAGAGGGTGGAAGATTGTAATTCACCAATACCACTGTAAGCCATACACTGTAAGACGTGCTTTTGAGACCAAATGGGTTCACACCGTCCATACCCAATCCAAGTCTCAAGCTCCTAGGTTCTTCCTTGAAGCTTGGCCATGTGTCTTCAATATGCTTCCACGCAGGAGAGTCCACGGGAGTTCTCCACTTGCCATCGGTTGATCGATGGGAGGAATGCCATGACATGAGCTCTGCAATAGATTTGCACTTGAACATATGTTGGATGTGAGGGATTATGGGAAAATGTTGCAATACCTTATGAGGCACGTCCAAGGTTTTGAGATCTGCTCTATATCTTGCCTCTCCACAAGTAGGACACTCTCTTGCATCCTTATGTAGTCCACGAAACAAAACGCAATCGTTGACACATGCATGGATGCGTTTGTAATCTAATCCTCCAAGAGAGGTCACATGTTGCCTTGCCATATCTCTTGAGGTCGGTAGTTTATTCTCCCTTGGAAGCATTTTACACAATAGCCTGCACGTGAAGACCATAAATGAGGAAAAGCATTCGAGTAATTGACCCACTAGCATAATTCACCATGTTTGCAAAATAGACTTTAAAGCTTACTTGAGTAATGCATTCAAACTTGCATTGCTCCATCCATAGATGGTTTGCAAGTTTAGTAACTCAAGGGAGGCACGTAGAACAGAGAATGTGCACCCCTCAAACAGTGGAGTTGATGCTGCAGTAAAAAGATCATCCTGGTCCATGCTATCATCCCTCCCTTGATGGACATATAAATCTCGCACCATATCATCAAACACCTCCTCCTCCACGGCCTCATGAGGTAATGGCGAAGGGCTACTATCACCATCACTCCATGCATCCATAACGGTCCCTCCTGAAGATCCCACCTCATATCGCCGACGCTTCGCCTCCTCACGGCGAGCATAGGGCAACATATGCGGGTGTGGCACTGCATCCTGTATCAAATTAAAATGGGATCATAACTCAAACATATGAACACCCATAGGTATCTCAATCAACCTTAACTTACAAACCCGTACCTTGTTTACGGTCACATCCCATTCTCCATACTTTGAGATATGATTGAGTGTAATCCTGCGTGGACGATACATGTTTCCTCGACATCGATCACACAGACATTTGATTTTTTGCTCAAACCACATTTCGCGATGGTGGATACGGAGGGATTCATCCTCACTGGAGCTACTTGTTGAAGATGAAGACATCCTACAAACAAACAACCCACCAAATTTTCTCTTCTTCAAATGTTTAATTTAAACTTTGTGGCGCGTCTAAAAGCGCGTCTAAAGGCGCATCTAAAGGCGTGTCTAAAAGCGTGTCTAAAGGCGTGTTTAAAGGTGCATCTACTCTGTGTATTTAGACGCGCCATTAGACGCGATTATAGACGCGGCTTTTAAACCTGCTTTTAGCTCGCTCGCTTTGCTTTTCTTCACATTACTTATACTTCGCGCGGCTTGCTTCCTTCCTTATTAGCAGATCCACAGTTTCAACGCTTAAGAGGAAGGCTCCCATACTTACTTCCAAGCTTACACTTAAGAGGAAGGCACTCACACTTACTTTCAAGCTTAAAGGAGAGGACGAAGAACAAGGAGGAGAAGCAACTTTGAAAAAGAAGAAGAACCTTCCATACCTCTATCCAAGTAAGTCCTTTTGCAGTTGATCTTGTTTGGAAGTTTGCTCTCTTTAGATTTGTACTTTCTCGTATCCAAGAAACGCATGATCTGGGTATCAGTGTCACGTTTGTGTGTCGGGCGCAATGTCCTTTTCTACTTTTTAGAAATCCCGTCTGTCGGAGCGCGTCTATAGGCGCGTCTCAGAGTGCATCTAAAACTGCATCTACAGGCGCATCGAAACGTGCGTCTAGCCTATTTACAGACACAGACAGACGCGTCTATAGACGCGTTGTTAGACACTCTGTTAGACGCGTCTATAGCCGTGCTAATCAGACACGTCTATAGACGCGCTCCGACAGTAAGCCTCTCTTCCCTTCCCCTTTCTTCTCAGCTCATCAGTAATAGATTTTTTTCCTTTTTTCCAGTTCAACATGTGGCCAGCAAGCGCTTCCAGCTCACCTGATCCCTAGGAATCTATTTGGAAGGACTTATATAACCTTTTAGGGCACCCTCCTAGTCCTGCGGAGTTATACGGGTATATGACGGGTACTCTAAACACTCCCCAGGAGTCTGCACTACAGACTCCAAACCACTCCAGACCACCTGAGATCACCCCAGCGGAGTCAACACAGCCGTCTTATGCCCCTTCTTATGCCCCTTCCCCCATACCGTCTTATGCCCCTTCCCCCATGCCGTCTTATGTCCCTTCTGCCATCCCGTCTTATGCCCTTTCCCCCATGCCGTCAGGAGGTCCTTTTGTCTCGCAGAGCCGTCGATGTACTCCTGTGCCGTCGACGTACTCCTCTGCAGCACGTGGAGGCACAGAGGATCCAGATGGAGGAATATGGAAGCGCGCATTTTGGAGCAGGGGGTGTTGAATCATGGGAGGCCCAATTTGTAAGTATCGATCTCAAATTATATTGCTTATGTAGCTTATTAGGGTTGTTTCTTTGTACTGATCCCTCCGCAAAGTGTGTCGTCTTGCAGCTTGAGATCGTGGGCAGATACCCTACTCCTGTGGAGACAACCTACCACTGCCACCATCGCAGAGGAGATACATGGAGGCACTTCTATGATGACGGGTTGATTACTGAGGAGCAGATACCTGGGCTACTGGAGCGGCCCCCGAGGTATTTGAAAGTAATGAAATAATTCCAAAGTTATAAGTAAAGATTTTATTTTTCATACATTGATATATGTTGTCCCTTGTTTACACGCCCGTGCACAAGACGATGAGGAAGACGAGGAAGGAGGTGCAGAAGGGAGCACAGAAGGGAGCGTGGAAGGGAGCGAGGACCTGGAGAACATAGATTAGTCGTAGAAGTAGTGCTAGCTACTCTTTTTTGTACTTAAAGCCACTGGCTTGGCTTCATGCCTCTTGTATATACACTCCTCTTATTTTTTGTACTTGAAGCCACATGACGTGGCTTAGCTTCCTTATTTTTTGTACTTGAAGCCACATGATGTGGCTTAGCTTCGTGCTATATGTATATACAAGCACTTTTTGAGCTTTCAATTTTATTGCGTTTTGGAGTTGTAATGTTTTATTTGGAATTGTAATTAAAATGTGGTTGGCTGTAAGAATTGAATTACACAATGTGGATATGGGATTCTTGTAACTATATAGCATACACAACATACACAGCATTCTGTAAATTTTTTTTTAAAAAAAAGCGCGCCTATCAGTGCGTCTATAAACGTGTCTATATATGCGTCTGTCTGTTTGACAAGCGTCTATTTTTGCGTCTATAAACGCGTTTATAAGCGCATCCATTTATGCGTTTAAGTGCACGTCTATACGTGCATGTGTCTAATATATAAACGTGCTGGTAGACGCGGGTCTCCAGACGCGCAAATAGATGTGCCCATAAGTTTTTTATTTAGTTCAGTAAACGCGTCTGTGTGCACGTCTATGGGTGCTTTGTCTTGTTGTGAGTGGGAACCAGTCGAGTGCTTCTTTGGTAAGTTTACTACCATTCATGAGGATTTAGGAAGGCAAATGCATGCTAGAGAGAGGTCCTCTGCTTTGAAACAGAGAAATATCTATTGGTATAATGCTACGTAAATTACTCCAAGGACGACATCAGGCTATGGCCATCTTCAACATTGTAACTTGAAGACATGGTTTGCAGCATGGTCGACACAAGAACAATGCAATCACACAAGGAAAAGATTGCAAAGGATGTGGGCATGGCCATGAAGTTTACATTTGGCTCTAAATGGGTAAGGTTGTCTTGGTTTATGCCTCTGCACATTTTTGCTTCTTGTTTTCATAATATCCAGATGCACAGAACAAAAACCATGTGGTCATGCAAGTGCCTATATGAGAATGCCCTTGAGGAATTACTTGGGGTGAATTGGGGAAGCAGGTCAGGTGAACAAAAGGGTGATCTGTTTCAATGCCATGTATGTAAGGACAATGTGGTTGTCAAGTACCACATCTCCTACCAAATGTTATATTTTGCTTTCCAATATAGGCACTGGAAGAAAACAGGTGGCAATTGGCTCCCCCTTGACTCTAACGATGATGATAATATAGGGCTAAGTTTATGTATTGGTTCTCATTTAGGAGATGTCAAGAATGTGACTGTCATGTCACAGTGGACTTTCAGGGACGTACGGGAACATCTATTGGTCATGGAGGATGGCATGTTTGAGTCCTTTCACTTTACCTTAAATGGTGAAAAGGTAGGAAAGCGTGCAAAGAAGCTCGTGCATAGTGCCACTTTTATCCCTCCTGCAATATTAAAGTTTGTCTAGAAAATGTGGGGTTGAACAATTGTGGATTTTGACATTTTCCAACTAATAGTGGTGCAATTAATTTTGATGTTTTGAATGGTTTTGTTTTATTTCAATGTCAAGTTTTTCCCCAAAATTTTATAATTCTTCTTATTTTTTTAATTTAGAACATTTGGTTATATATAGGTTATACAGTTACTTTAGTTTCAAAGTTTCACTATCATAGCCATAGTTCTCCTAGCTACCAAACTACCATGGATTCTGCTAGGTCTGCCTTTCATGATTTCATCTCCCATACTCCATTAATTGATAGAGAGAGAGGAGTTATTTCTAGTCTTTAATAAGAGCATAGATGTCCTAGGCACCTACTTGGGAGCCCGAGATGATTTTGAAGACCTC
The DNA here is from genome assembly GCF_047967505.1 of Dipteris shenzhenensis. NCBI lineage: Eukaryota > Viridiplantae > Streptophyta > Polypodiopsida > Gleicheniales > Dipteridaceae > Dipteris > Dipteris shenzhenensis. The sequence continues at coordinate 29,126,402 of NC_141602.1, forward strand.
ATAAAGTACATGCAAGACTACATCGTGAGTTTTGCATATCAACTTGATGAGTCTACAAAAAGATGGGTCCCAATTGATTATTTTAAGTACTTGTTCAATCAAGAACCCAGGTTCGTGAAGTGTTTAGATCGCTTTCGAGCCCATCTCACACCCCTAGGGTTTAGGGAGGTGGACATTGATGACCTCCTAGCATGTGGAGTCATTGGAAACACAGGAAATAGGTTCCTACTATCCTGGGAAATGACCTTTAATTTCCTTCTCTAGGAGGGACAAATGGAAGAGGAGGCTTCGACCTCATGCCCTAACCCTGCCCCTGCCCCTGCCCTTTCCAATCCTCTTCTTTCTGTAGATGAGCCCAACATCTACAATGAAGAGCCCATATATGAAGAAGCTGAGGAGCGGGAAGCTGCATTGGCCCTGGAAGTGCTCCAGCGACCTCTTGAATCCCATTCTACTTCTCAAATTCCATCCACCTTGGGCACACCCTCTGTTGACCCCGCAACAATGATATGGTTTCTTGCTCCCCTTCTTGTCGATGGAGAACAATACCTCTTTCTCCATGACATAGAGGTTATGTTTGGTATCCGGGAGGATGAACTCTTGGTATCCTGTGTGGATACGAGGTGGACACGACTATGCAAGAACTTGGGTTTCTGGGAGTAGATGATTCAATAGAAGAGGTTCTTCCTTTAACACTGGCCCAAATCAAAGATGCAGAGACATCAATCTACTCTAACCTACCTGATGTTCCAGAAGAAGCCTCCACATCTCATCCAGACAGCAGGAGGTCTCTGGATCCATCCTCATTGACAAAGAGGAAGGGATTGAGCATGATGACTCCATAGTGGTAAGAAACTGTGAGCTTTGAATTTCTTCTCTCTTGGTATACTTTTGCTTTAATGGAATTCTAATGTAATGTTGGACTGTTGCAGGAGGCATTTGAGGTCGACCTATTCTCATCTTGACAACGCCTTGTTCGCAGTAGCTTCGGCCGAGATCACTCACTGGCACATTACCTTGGCCAAGCAAAAGAGTGCTTTGTGGTTATCCACAAAAAGTTTTCTCCACATGGCACTGATGACCTCTTGAAGTGTAAGACCTTGTCAAAAGTGATTGGTCATGCTGATATCAATTGCAATGCTGACAAGGTCATTTTCATGAACCGCATGGCTACCCTCAATGCCTTTGGAACCAATTTTCAAGGTATGGCATTGATAGCAGCAGCCATGTCCTTGGCTAGCAATGACAATAGCATTGACTCTCTATTGACTAGTTTAGAGCTAGGAGTGTATTTGGGAATTCGTGCTTTTTATACAGTGCCCCATTTTGTGTTCTTTTACAATTTATTTTATACTATCATTGTATTTTGTAACTTTAATTGTTGTTGGCATTAATATTTTCATTCACTATTCTGTTCAAAAGCATGCAATCAAATAAATATTTGCACTATAATGGTCATTTTTGAGCAATCTAGTAAGAATCTCACCGCGCGGCAGAAGGCAAATATGTTTGGCATCACGCGGGGAGCCCAAAAATGGTAAAACCCGCTATGGCACGTATGGGGCCTGTTTGACCAAGTCAAATAGGCCCCAAAGGGTAGAGATTTACAAAATGATTCAGGTTACACCAAATGAACCTAAACAACATCTAGGGCCTAAGGGAGGGATCGGAGCGGATGCGCTTGGCCAGTGCAAGGTCCTTGTCCATCATTGTTACTCTTTTGGCATGGATAGCACATAAGTTTGCGTCTTCAAAAAGATGTACTGTCATCTGCTCCGTTGCCTCTTGAATTGCTCCCATAGCGCGTGAAGTGAAATGCACATCACTCTTGTAACGTTGTGCTATTTCACGTACAACACGCTCGAAGGGTGCACGGGGAATGAGATTGTCCACAGTGGTTTGGAACTTGCAGATCTCCTAAAGTGCCTTCACTCCTAATTTTTTGCGCCTCTTAATCTTTGGGGGACCCTGCACTGGCCTTTGGACATGGCTCCATGGCCACTTGTCCGCTTTAAACTTCTTTTTCCTCTCCTCCCTTGCAACCACCTCTTCAAACTCCTCTTCCTGTGTCTGTTGGGTCATTCGAGGTGGCCTCTCACGCTTAGGGTCTGCTTTGTCCTTGGTCTCTTTTCCTTTTCATGAGGCTGTGAGACAGTAGGCTAAGCTCTTGCTCAACTCGAGGCCGCCAAATACTTCCTCTTGTTGTGGCCCCTGTAATTTCTCCATCTCCTCTCTTTGCCTTTCTTGCTCCCCTTGTTGGTCTAGATGCTCCATGCCAAGACCCCATGGAGGAGGGAGGGGCAGTTGATCAGGATTAACTGGACTATTTTGCCCCTCTTGGGATGAGAGTGCTCTCAACGGAAGCAAGAATGGAAGAGGGAGAGAGAGACACAGAGCCACACAAGTTTTGGTGGGTGCAGAACCACCCTAATCTTCTTTTTCATTCATTTATATATGTGTTTGAGTATTGTACATAACTTGGGTTAAGGCACAGTGAACTTCAACCCCACAACCTCCCACTTAAAGGACAATGTGCCTTTAAGGGAGAACAACCAGTGACCATACTATCCAATGCCCATCAATACACGACAATACTCAAACCGCTGACTAGGTAGACTCTTCGTCAGCATATTTGCAGGGTTATCATCTGTATGAACCTTGACAAGCTCTATGCGCTTGTCCTCAAGTACCTCCCTAATGAAATGGTACCTGACCTCAATGTGTTTGGTCTTTGCATGAAAGACCGGATTCCGTGCTAGCTGAATAGCACTCATGGAATCACTATGCAATGTCGGTACACCTGTATGAATCCCCAAATCTCCCACTAGCCGATCAAGCCATATAGCCTCCTTGCAACCCTCTGTGGCTGCAACATACTCAGCCTCTATGGTAGACAAAGCAACACACTTCTGTGCACGAGACATCCACGACACTGCACCACCTGCAAAGGTGAACACATAACCAGAAGTGGATCTCCTACTATCCACATGCCCTGCATAGTCTGAATCTGTGTACCCAAGTACACGCATGTCTCCTTTACCAAAGCAAATGCACATCTCCTTGGTACCCTTCATGTACCTCATGATGCACTTAACTGCCTCCCAATGCCTCTTTCCTGGATTAGCCATATACCGGCTAACAACTCCCACTGCAAATGCAATGTCTGGTCTAGTAGCTATCATAGCATACATAAGACTCCCAACTGCTGATGCATAAGGAACCTTGGCCATCATGGCCCTCTCCTCATCTGATTTGGGACTATCTGTATGACTCAGTTTCACATATGGAGGCAATGGAGTACTCACTGCCTTCCCCCCCTCCATATTGAAACGCTGCAATACTTTTGTAACATACTCTTTTTGTGAAAGCCAAAGGAGTTTCCTACTCCGATCACGCGTGATGCGCATACCAAGAATATGACCTGCAAGTCCCAAATCCTTCATATCAAAGGCCTCATGCAACTTGGCCTTTAATGCATCTAGCTCATAAGTATTCTTGCTAGCCAATAGCATATCATCCACATATAGTGCCAAGATTATCAGGCTATTATCCTTAGCCCTTTTAGTGTAGAGGCAGTGATCAATTTCACTCCTTCTAAAACCCTGGGACCGAATGAAAGCATCAAACTTTTGATACCATTCTCTAGGCGCTTGCTCAAGACCATAGAGACTCTTCTTCAGCTTGCAAACTAAATGCTCTTTGCCCTTTTCTTCAAAGCCTTCCGGCTGCACCATGTAAATTTCCTCATGCAAATCCCCATGCAAGAAAGCTGTCTTGACATCCATCTGCATAAGCTCCATATCCTCTGATGCCACTAGTCCAAGCATGCATCTAAGTGTGGTCATCTTCACAACCGGAGAGAATATCTCATCAAAGTCCACACCCTTCTCTTGCTTGAACCCTTTAGCAACCAAACGGGCCTTGTACCTAGGCACATCATCACCTGTGACCTTCATTTTGTAGACCCATTTACATGGCAATGCTTTCTTTCCATGTGGCAAAGAAACCAAGTCCCAAGTCTTATTCTTCATAAGTGAACTCATCTCTGATTGCATAGCATACTCCCACTTGCGTTGATCCTCACGCATCATAGCCTCTTTGTAGCAAGAAGGCTCCTCGCAATCAGTAAGCATCACATAGTCTACCCCTGGAACAAACCTATCAGGAGGTCTAGACACTCTAGATGATCTTCTCAATGGCATTTCAGCTTGCTGTCCCACTTGCATATCAGCCATATTTGGCTCATCATTTCCACCAATAGATGATCCATCATCTACCCTTGATTGTATACCTGTGGGAGTACTTGGTTGTACCATTTCTTGCACATTTGGTGCATGGACAGCTTGCTGCCTATCAACATATGCAGGTGGATTCACATCCTGGAAAGTGATTCTCCTCATTTCCACATCCCTCATGGGTGCCTTATGCATCTTCTTCTCATTGAAGACCACATCATGGCTGCGTATGATCTTCTTTGCTTTTGGATCCCAAAGACGATAGCCCATCTCTCCACTTTCACCATAACCCAGAAAGATGCATTTCCTAGACTTAGGATCTAGCTTCTTTCGAAGCTCTTTTGGCACATGTGCATATGCCTCACACCCAAATATACGCAAATGAGAGTAAGAGGGCTTCTTGCCACTCCATGCCTCTTCAGGAATACCACCATCCAGACTCTTACTAGGTGATCTATTGATCACATGCACTGCAGTCTTCATTGCCTCAGCCCAAAAACCACCAGAAAGACTTGCATTGGAAAGCATGCATTGCAACCTTTCTTGAATGGTACGATTCATCTTTTCTGCAACTGGATTTTGCTCTGGAGTACAAGGGGATGTGAGCTCCCTCTTAATGCCATGTGTATCACAGAAATGCTGAAAGTCATGAGAGAGATACTCTCCACCATTGTCAGTCCGTAGGCATTTAAGCGTTCTACCTGACTGATTCTCAACCAAGGCCAACCATTTCTGAAATACCTGGAACACATCACTCTTCCGAGCTATAGCATAAGCCCACACTTTCCTAGTTGCATCATCAATGAATGTCACATAGTATTCAGCCCCGCCTAATGACCGTGTAGGCATGGGACCACATACGTCTGAATGCACCAAATCAAGCATTTCAAACTCTTTCTTTCCCCTTCTTTTATGGGCTGATTTAGTCTGCTTCCCATAGAGACAATGCTCACAAAATTCAAAATCAGAGAAACTCAAATGCAGTACATAACCCAAACGGCATAAGAGTTTCATTCCATTCTGGCTCATGTGCCCCAACCTGCAATGCCACAAAGAAGTGCTTGGCTGCTCGGTTATTGCAACAACATGATCAAATACCCCTGATACATGTAAGGGATACAAAGTCCCACACTTGGCACCCCTAGCCAAAAGCATAGAGCCCTTCTGAATTTTCCAACTCTGAAAGCCAAAAGTGGTGTGAAAACCAGCATCATCTAGCTGACCCACTGAAATAAGACTCTTGGTCAGCTTAGGCACATGTCTCACATGTTTCAAAACAAATGCAGACCCATTTGCAAAAGAAAACTTTATGTCACCTGCTCCCACTATGTCACATGCATAGTCATTTCCAAGATGCACACAACCTGTCTTTCCACTATCATAAGTGGAGAACCATTCCCTATGGGGAGTAACATGGAATGAAGCACCAGAATCCAAAATCCAATCCTGGGAATATGCATCATCTGAAGTGGTAAGCAACTCTGCAGATAAACTAGACATGAAGAGAACATCATTGTCACTATCATGTGTGACTGCATTGATCTCCTCGATCTTCACTTTTCCTTTGTCCTCCCTTGGACTCTCTTCCTTTTGATTTGCACCCCAATTTGCATTCTTTTTCTTATCCTTTTGCTCTCTTTTCAGCTTGTAGCAATCCTTTTTCATATGGCCCTTCTTGCCACAATGGTAACACTCAATGTTTCGTGCCCTGGATTTACTACGAGACTTCCCTCTTTCTTGGGACTTCCCCCTGAACTGTGATCTGCCCCTTTGCACATTTAAGGCTGCATCCTGCTTGTTGCCATCCATAGACTTCCGTCTAATCTCCTCGGCCAACAAGCTACCCACAACATCATCAAATTTCAGTACTCCACCAGGTGCAGAGTTACTGACAACTGTACGGAAGGTATCCCATGAGGATGGCAATGAACATAAGAGAAATATTGCCTTAGTCTCCGCATCAAAATTCATTTTCTGAGCCTGAAGCTGGCTGAAAATAATATTGAATTCATTCAAGTGAGAAGCAATGGAGACCCCTTCCTTCATTTGCAGCTCAAACAACCTCTTCATGAGGTAAACTTTATTAGAGGCAGTTTCCTTCTCATAAGTGGCACACAGTTTCTTCCACAAATCTTCCGTAGTCTGCTCATTTACTACTGTGAAATAAACTGACTCTGCAAGATGAAGTCTAATAGTAGACTTTGCTAATGCATCCAACTCATTCCAATCATCCTCAGACATATTTGCAGGCTTAGCTTCAATCCCTGCCAAGGGTTTAATCTGCTTCTTTTGAATAAGCACATCCCTTATCTGTTCTTTCCACAAAGAAAAGTTTGTCCCATCAAACTTTTTAATGCTGAAAAACTCCTTTTCAGGCATGGAAGAGGATGCCATGATGCAAATAAAGCAAAATCCCAAATGCTAGTGCCTGCAAGAGAGAATCACACCAAATACTAGGTGCACCCAAATGTGTATGCCACAATAGAGTGAAATATCACCAAAACTCAAAGCTCAAAGCATCAAAAGATGCATCTGACTCATGTGCATATACTATGCATCCATATGAGCAAATCTGGCCCAAAAGAAAAATGCCAATAAGTGCCAAATGACTCAAGCATAAACACTGTCCACTGGCATATGCATCAATAATGTCTCATCCAAGAGAGCATAGCACTATCAGTGCATCACCTACAATGTGTCAAAGCTATCCCTCAGCATAAAATAGCATCCATGTGCAAAGCGTCCATAAAAAATAGCATCCCACAAGGTAATTTGGGCCTATCAGTGCATCCAACAAGGACCGCAATGCATCCAAATGGCCTATAAATCATCCACTGCAACCCAATGCATACCACGAATGAGCGCACACTGCTCAAACTGCAACCAGAGTGATCTGCATAAGGTATGCTCAAGAAATCATAGTCCCACGGTAATGAGCGCTACTGAAAATAGAACCTGAGATGCCTCAAAACATGGGCGCCATTGCATAATCGGACTCAGCAAGAAAATCTGCAAATATCTCTCTTCTGCCAGAACTCCAAAATCCCAACCGATGAGTGAGAAATGGGAGTCAACACTTATCCACTGCCATGTGGCATAAATCTAAGGTTTCAAAACCTTAGAATGAAAAATGCATAACAGAGAGATGAAATCGAATACACAGAGATTTATAACTCTGAAAATCCTTCACCGAATCGCGCAAGAACTGATAGGTAGGGGTTTTTGGGCGTCCGGAACGCAATGGGACAGACGGTTTTGGAAACCGTGGTCTCAATCACTGGGTCCAACACACGGACTGAAAAACGTTTTTGGAAACAGAGCTATCTGTAAACTCCACCGGAGTGCGAATGATGAGCAACATAGAAGTTTTAGGACCTCCTGAGTCCACTGGAACTGACAGATCTGCAAATGGTTGCTCCAAACTTGAGTTTCAACACCCGGGCAAAAAACGCAGGAATTGACACAGTGAGTCAGAAATCCACTGAAATGATCTCAGATTCAAGAATGAAGGTGTTTCCAAGCTCCTGAAGTAATGTGGATACCAAAAGCAAGCAATAGTTGCCTCCACAAGTCAATACGGAGTCTCTGTCATCGAACGGAACAGGGAAAAGCTCAAAAAACGACTTTTTCTTTGAAAGCTCTTAACAGGCTCTCAAAACCACTTCGTAAAGCCAAAGTGACTTTTCCAAAGGTTCCTCCAAGGTCTCTGCACACTCGGATGCAAGTAAAGTCACCCACAAAGCTTCCCACAAAGCTTCTCCTTCCTCCCACAGAGCTGCTGAGCTTCCAAGCATTCACGCACGCTCAGCTAGATCACCCGAGCTCTGATACCAGTTGAGAGTGCTCTCAACGGAAGCAAGAACGGAAGAGGGAGAGAGAGCGAGAGAGAGAGACACAGAGCCACACAAGTTTTGGTGGGTGCAGAACCACCCTAATCTTCTTTTTCATTCATTTATATATGTGTTTGAGTATTGTACATAACTTGGGTTAAGGCACAGTGAACTTTAACCCCACATGGGAGACCTCTTTACTTCCACGATTAGTTGTGTGGAAGGACTGAGAGGACCCCTCATCGTGCTTGGATCCTTCATCATGCTAGGATTCCTCATGGTGCTGAGATCCCTAAGATCCCCCATGAGAGTCAGATGGTGGGGACTTGCGTTGGGATGATGAGAACCGCCTTTAGATCCTTGGTGATCATTGCCCTCTTGGCCACTGGGGCTTGTAGTGTGTTCGGAGGCCATGGCATTGTGAGGAGGACAACGGGTAGCATCTAAACGGTGTCCAGTGGGTCTAGTAGTTTGTTTAACTCGCGCCATAGAAATGAGGGATTTTAGGGTTTTGAAGTTCTTTATATAGTCTTTTTTAAAGCACTTCAGGGTTTTTCTTTTAAATTAGGGTTTTTTTAGTGCACCTCCTCCCCCCCAATCTTTTGTCGCCAGTTCGGTAATACTTAATCTTCATCACCCTCCCTCCCAACCCACTCACCCCTCTGCCCTCCCATGCATCTCCTTGTCTTCTTAACATGTTGAATAGCTTTTACGAGACTTGAGACCTCTACCTTATCGCACTTGAGAGTCTTGGCCTCTAGACATCTATAAAACCAATCAAACATTTCGTGTAGTGCATTGCTTCGTGCGATACCACCCCCATGCCTTGTATTCTTGAAGTATGCTGCCTTTTCTCTATAGTGTGATTTGTCCATTCCTTGAGTATTCCAAATAGACAGAGGTCCCCATTGCTCCACAAACCATGATGCATATGCCTAAAGAATATGCTGTAAAGAAAAACATTGTATTAGACACATAAATTGACTTAAGTTTAAAGCACAAAATTTCAACCTAAGGAGGATTACCATGTAATGTGTAATATGTGACTCCCCCCATGCTTCTACCATCAATGATATGAATTCTCCCAATGTTTTCCTGAATCTCTCATAATAAAGCTCATCGGTTTGACCTTGTCTAAGCAACTTTATAAATGCATCAAGCTTTGTCCATAGTTTTGCTCTCAAAGCAGCAGTTTGCGGATGTGAAGCTTGATTTGTGGTGCACTCACACAAATCTTTCGAGTACTCCCAACCTAGGGTGCTTTGAGCCAATGTATGTTTTTCTTTATCAGCATTGTGGTTGGACAAGGACCTCCTTGCCTTTCCTCCACCCATGGACACTTTAGCAGGAAGATTTTGTGTCTTTCTTGATTGTTTCTTGTCCTGCTTAAGCTTCACATTGCCTCTGTGAAGTCCCATTAGTGAGAGTAGTTCTTCAGCTTTTGCAATGCATTGTGCAGATACTTGCTATGGTCTCCAATTCCAAGCATAAACTAGATGGAGATAGAGTAACTTATTAAGTATACGCAGTTCAGCATGCAAAGTACACACGTGTACCCACTCCAATGGAATTGGTAGAATGGGTTCCCACTTAGGATCCTTTTTGTGACGATCAGGGGCTGCACTTTGGTTGCAAGAAAGGATGCCATTGTCCCACTGTAGGCTTTCCTTTTGCATCTTCTGAGAGTGGGTTCAATACAAGCATGTCCATTTTTCATCTGCACCTATATCACAACCATACAAGCACTTGAGGGTCTTCAAATCACTAGCTAGATGCCATTCAACTTGAAACGTTCCATGCCCATACACAATTAATGTTTGCCCTGCCTCTTGTCTTCGAATAATCGACGGGATGTCGGTTCTCTCCAAAACCCACTTCCATATCTCATGGCACTCCTTTGGGGTCTCAAAGGCTGCAAGCCACCATATGTCCTTCTCAGATTGGACTGAGAAACCCTGCTCAACTTCCTCATTGCCTTGAGCAAAATGCAAGGCGTCGTTCATAATACAAATGCTCACCCTCTCTAGCTTGTGCTCTTTTACCAACTGAGCTTCATCCATTTTGATAACAAATACTAGCTTGCCATCTGTACAATGAAAGAGAAATTCAATAAGGATATAGAAATCAGAAGAAATAAAGTTCAATGTGAAGAGGGAATTTCTCTTACCTTCTTCTCTCATCCCATAGAATTTGACCATGGCTCTCTGCAAATTCTCTACATCCACATAAACATTATTGAAAGCATTCATCTCAAATGTTTGGATGCCAGATTTCTTTTTACTCTTCCAAGTCATTGTGCCACTTACACAATGGTATCCTCCAAGCTAAAGTTTCTCTAGAACATTGGTTTGTTTCTTGACATGCAAGCCTTATAGACCACGGTGTTGGCAATGGCATTGTAGATATCTTATACTTTTCCTCCATAGCAGACTTGAAAATATTAAAAATAGAGTTGTAAGCTTCACGACTTACACCAGCAGCATCACAAGCTCCAAGCACCTCCTTTGCTTGGACGAGGCCCTTGAAATCCTTCATTACCTCTCTAGCAACTTGTTTACATAGCCCTTTTTGTCTAGGGTCCTTCAACACTTCCATGACAACACTTGGCTTTATTAAACTTGTTAGAACATATGAAGGATCACTATCATCCATTTCCATTGTTCCCATCACATCCTCCATAAAATTCCTAAAGTAGAGTACAAATGGGTCTTAGTGGAAAGAACGCAACACCACAAATATTTTGGGGTAAGACATTTCATTGAGAATTTGGGGAACTAACCTTGCAGCCCATATTCTCCTCTTTTGGGCACCACTATTGGTTGACAATGCATCCATAGATTGCAATTGTCTTTTCCTCTCCTTTAGCCCCAAAGGTGTTCCCTTCAACTTTTGTACTCGTTCTATCGACTTCTCTTGTTCCTTCTCCACAGCACATTGAACTTGGCCATAGATAGACCCTTCCAAATCTTGTTTGCTTTCAGCAAGCTTCTGGATTGATTCTTCCAATTCATGTCACTCCAAGTCCAGTGCATGTGATTTGTCACTGAGCTCTTTGTTTTGCAATTGGAGATCCTGCATACTATTATGCATTGCCATAATAGTAATATTTGCCAAATGTGCAAGTTCTTCTGCTTGGGATCTCTGCACCTCGCTTGCTTGCATAGCCAATGTTTGAGAATGGTTCAATCGATTGCAATAACCGAGCAATCCAGCATGTCCCTGTGAAGATAGTGGGAGAGAAGGAAGGAGTCTCACTTGCGGCTTTCTCACATACACAATGGGGGAATATACACAAAGGTGGAGGCTGAAACCAGTTTTCCTCTTCTTAGTTGTGAAAGCCAAAAGAACTCTAGTACAAAGAAATAGAAGGACCCTATATGTGGGTCTCAAACCAAACTCAGCTAACTAAGGTGGCATACTAACTGATCCACAGACTAGAGTACATAAGGATAGCTGTCATCCAGCTATTATTCATGGGTGGTGTACCAACTGCATCTACAGCTAACAAGTTGGTGACATAAATGCCCAACAGTCACCCTAGCATATCACGAGTGGAGCTCGATATCTCAACACTGCACCCCTGTACTCAGCCTCTGTGCTTGACAAGGCAAATGTAGGCTGTTTCTTGCTGCTCCAAGTGACTGCAGCACTCCCAAAAGAGAACACATATCCACTAGTAGATCGTCTATCAGAAATACTACCAGCCCAATCAGCATCAGTGTATCCATGCAACTATATCTGAACCCTAGTCTCATAAAATAGTCCATACTACAATGTGGACTTCACATACCTGAGTATGCGTCTAGCCACATCCAAATGCGGTTTCCTTGGAGCCTGCATAAACTGACTTACCAATCCAACAGCATAACTCAAATCTGGCCTAAAAATAGTCATATAAATCAAACTTCCTACTATGCGTCTGTACATAGTAGGGTCTTCCAAAAGCTCACTTGCATCTGCGCTCAGCTTCACATTCTGCTCCAAAGGAACTGAAATAGGCTTACAACCTGTCATCCCATATTTGGACAGCATGTCCAATCCATACTGCCTCTGCAAGAGCCGTATCCCACTTGGTGATCTAATCACCTCAATGCCCAAGAAATAACGCAGCTCTCCCAAATCCTTCATCTCAAACTTGTGCTTCAACAGCATTTTCACATGAAGGATATCTTCATCACTATCACCTGTGATGATCAAATCATCAACATAAATGACAAGTAGCATAATACCTTTCTGTGTTTTTCTCACATAAAGTGAGAGATATGACTTTTTTGTTGCTTTGAGGATCATCATTATTCGAAGCCTATGTATGTTTGAATTTTGATAGGTTGCTCCAGAAGATGTTGCCTGCACCAAATACCATGCTCGCATCAAGCGATGAATCAAAGAAGATGCTAACAATGGTGGGTATGGATTATGATACCATCCATGCTTGCCGTAATGACTGTATTCTCTTTCATCGTGAGCATGGAGATTTGGCTAGTTGTCCAAAGTGTGGGGAACAACGATATAGAAGATGACTTGAATGACTTACATGATGAGCGAATACCGGTAAAGGTCTTGAGACACTTTCCCATCAATGCAAGAATACAGCACAGGTTCTGATGCAAATCCATAGCGTAGTTGATGACATGGCATGCATCTCATCGGTCCACTGATGACACATTGAGGATTCCCATAGATTGTGCAGCTTGGAAGCACATAGACAATCAATGGCCGGACTTTGCGAGAGAGCCACGTAACTTACATCTTGGGCTCACCATGGACGGTGTGAATCTTTTCGGGTTATGCTCGATGCCTTGGAAATCTGAAAGCCAATAGTGACAAGATATTGTCCTATCTTGTCAAACCATGCTCTAGGTGCTTGCTTCAAGCCATACAAGGCTTTCTTCAACCTACAAACAAACTCAGGATGAACAGCATGAACATAACCTGGTGGCTGCTCCATAAAGACCTCTTCTTGCAAATCACCATGCAAGAAGGCATTCTTTACATCCATCTGATGTAAAGACCATCCCTTTGATGCAGCCATAGCAATGGCTACTCTTACGGTTGCCATCCTTGCAACCAGACTGAATGTTTCTTCATAACCAATGCCATATGTCTGTGCATACCCCTTGACAACTAATCTTGCCTTGTATCTATTCACACAACCATCTGCATAGTGCTTCACCTTATAAACCCACTTACAGCCAATTGCATTCTTGTCTTTAGGCAAAGGCACCAATTCCCATGTAGCATTTGCTTCCAAGACATCCATGGCTTTCTCCCATTTTTCTTTCCCCATGGCTTGCTCAAAAGAAGTGGGTTCTAGTTCCTATATCACTTTGACCATATAGGCATAGTGAATGGCTGTAAATCCATCATATTTCAGCCTATCCATAGGATACCTAGCTCTGGTAGACCTGCGCAAAATAGGCTCACTTCCAGGTGCTCTCAAAACATCCCTGGTCTTCCTTACTCCAGGTGTAACAACAAAAGGAATACCCAACTCATCATCAATGCTCTATTCTAAGCCACTGGATTCACCATCCACATAAGAGTGACCTGCATTCACATCAAACATGGGCTGATCTACCTTCTCTTTTCCTTTTCATGATACCTGCATACCACTATCTGCATTGCTTTGAGGAGATTCTCCTGATCTCAATCTTCCTGTCCATGGCAAAGTATGTGAACCACTGCTAGAGAACACTGTAGGTCCACTAATATTTTGTGATTGCTCTACGAATTCTATGCAGCATTACCATTTTGTGCATCTACATCATCAATCACATTTACTGGTTTATACCAGCTGCTCATCTCATAAAAAACAACATCTCTACTCACTGTAAACTTACAAGTAGAAGGGTTATAGCATCTATACCCTTTCTGCTGCAGAGAATAACCAATAAAGATGCACTTCTCAGCTTTTGGATCCAACTTGGACCTCAACTCACCATCTGGCACATGAACCTAGGCAATGCAACCAAAAATTTTCAAATGAGAAATATATGGTTTCCTACCAGTATACATCTCCTCTAGCGTCATGCCATGTATTGTTGCAATGGGAGTCCTGTTCATTATGTAAACTGCTGTAGCAACTGCTTCAGCCCAATAATAATCTGGTAGGTCTTTTCATTTAGCATGGCCCAAGATACCTCTCCAATATGCATGTTTTTCCTTTCTACAAGTCCAGTTTGCTGTGGGGTATGACAGCATGAATATTGCTGCTTTATGCCATGCTCCTGCAGGAACCTTGCAAACTCATTTGAGAGGTACTCTCCCCCTCCATCTGACCTTAGGCATTTTATTTGCAGGCCTGTTTCTTTTTCAACCATAGCTTTAAAAGCTTTGAAATGCCCAAACACTTCACTTTTCTTTTTCATAAAATACACCCAAACTTTTCTACTGTAGTCATCAATAAAAGTGACAAAATAATGACATCCTCTAATAGATGTAGCTTTAGTAGTCCACACATTAGAGTGGATTAATTCCAATGGCTTCTCACTCTCTTAAACATGTCTAGAAAACGGTTTCCTTGCTTGTTTTCCAAATTGGCAGGCTTCACATACCTTATGCATTTCTGCAACCTTGAATTTAGGCAATCCTGCAACAATATTTTGGGCCTGCATTGATTTAAGTCGTTGTACATTAACATGACCAATGTGTTTATGCCAGATATCAATATCTGCAACTACACCGATCCCATGTGCAAACATTGCTGCACTCAATTCAAGCATGTCCACATCCAACGTAAACATCCTGCCCTTCTTCTTTCCTTTTGCTATCAAGCGACCGTTATTCTTCATATCCTCAACAAAGCATCCATGAGGATTAAATCTGACCTGCAAGCACTACTTAACCATTTGACCAATAGAAACCAAGTTCTTGGTGATATTCGGGACATGAAATACATCAGACAGGTATTTCTTTTTCCCATCCTGCATAGACAAAGGAATTTTACCAATCTGCACAATAGGATGTGCAGTATCATCACCAGTCTTCGTAAATCTTGGTCTTTCCATTTTCCTTGCATCCTGCATCCATTCTGCATGACCTGTCATGTGGTTTGACACACCTAAGTCAACATACCACACATCATTGCTTTCTTCTGCACTTGTCATAGAATTGGTCATATGCCGCACCATAAATAGATGCTCATTTCTGTCATCACCCTGTCTACTAGAAGATGCATAATTCCTTTGCTGCAATTTTTCATTCATGATGTCATTGTGCTTTTTATAGCAGTCTTTAGCCATATGACCCATTTTACCACAGTACTAGCATTCAACATTGTTGTTTGCATTTTGGCCTCTCTAAGATCTCTTTGGCTCCCCTTGCCTCTAGAGTTACCACGTCCTTGTCCATAGGATTGGTTTTCTTGATTTTGCTGCATATTCTCATTTCTACCACGGGGCCTCCTCTACCTCAGCCTCTACCTCTTCCAGCATTTGAGTAGAAGACAATTTCTTTTGAAGTTCCTCTTGAAGAAGATGCACCACTATTTCTCTGCTCTTTAGAAATTAGAAGAGCAAACAACTCCTCAAAATCATGAAATTTTTCACAGACAGCAACGAATGTCCAGAACTGTGCATAATTCTTTCCTAGACCATTCAAGGTCATAGAAACTAAATCATCATCTTCCACTGGCAACCCAATGGAAGCAAGTGCATCTGCAATTTTCTTCACCTTCATGTGGTAGTCATTGATGCTCATATTTTCTCTCTACACATTGTCCAACTCCTGCTTGAGCTGCATTTTCCTGGCTTGCGTATTTGTGCTATACATTTTTGCCAAAGTATCCTATGCCTCCTTTAGTGTACTTGTATCCTGAATATGCACAATCATAGAATCTGAAATACTGATAGACAACCAGTACATAACTTTTCTGGCTCTCTCATGCCATCCTTTAAATGCCTACATTTCCTATTGATTGGGAACATTAGGAAGAATTGGTTCTTCTTCATTTCCTGTAATGAACTCCCAATAGCCTTTTCCCATAAGGAAATTCGTCATTCTAAACTTCCATGCTTGGAAGTTGTTCTTGTCAAGCTTTTCAGTGACAATCTGTGAAAGAGAATCAGACGCCATTGCAGAACACTGTAAAATATTTTGTCACTGTAAAAAACACAGCTTCTGCCTCACAAGGGCAAATCTCCAAATCTGATGAAAGTGGTATTTGACCACACAGTCACTTCCTAGTGACGATTTTTCATGAACAGGCAATAAGGATGATTCTGCAAATCCTAATATCTCTGCGCATAGGCATACGATGCAATTTCTGTGGCAACTTTTCACCGACCTGTAGAGCAGTGGTCGCACAATAAAAACAGGGCCTTTTTCTCAGTGCTTGTGGAGAACTTCTGTGAAGATAGTGGGAGAGAGGGAAGGAGTCTCACTTGAGGCTTTCTCACAATCACAATGGGGGAATACACACAAAGGTGGAGGCTGAAAACAGTTTTCCTCTTCTTAGTTGTGAAAGCCAAAAGAACTCAAGTATAGAGAAAATAGAAGAACCCTATATGTGGGTCTCAAACCAAACTCAACTAACTAAGGTGGCATACTAACTGAGCCACAAACTAGAGTAGATAAGGATAGCTGTCATCCAGCTATTATTCGTGGGCGGTGTACCAACCGCATCTCCAGCTAACAAGTTGGTGACATAAATACACAACGGTCACCCTGGCATATCGCGAGTGGAGCTCGATATCTCAACACTCCCCCTCGAGCTCAATCCCAATTCCTGCACACCAAGCAGGTCTCTGAACTTGCGCAGCTTCTCTGCGCCCAATGCTTTCGTGAATATGTCAGCTACCTGATCCTCTGTGCTGACATAAACTAGATCAATAAGACCTAGTAAAACCTTCTCCTGCACATAGTGATATGCACCTCAATGTGCTTTGTTCTAGCATGAAAGGTTGGGTTCTTTGCCAAGTGTATGCTGCTCATGTTGTCACAATAAATGACAACTGGCCCATCTGTAGACTGATGCATATCATAGAGTAGCTTATGCAACCAAGCTACCTCACATGCAGCCATTGCTGCACCCTTGTACTCAGCCTCTGTGCTCGACAAGGCAACTGTAGGCTGTTTCTTGCTGCTCCAAGTGACTACAGCACTCCCAAAAGAGAACACATATCCACTGGTAGATCGTCTATAAGAAATACTACTAGCCCAATCAGCATCAGTGTATCCATGCAACTGTATCAAAACCCTAGCCTCATAAAATAGTCCATACTGCAATGTGGACTTCACATACCTGAGTATCCGTCTAGCCACATCCAAATGCGGTTTCCTTGGAGCCTGCATAAACTGACTTACAAACCCAACAGCATAGCTCAAATCTGGCCTGGTAATAGTCATGTAAATCAAACTTCCTACTATGCGTCTGTACATAGTAGGGTCTTCCAGAAGCTCACCTGCATCTGCGCTCAGCTTCACATTCTGCTCCAAAGGAACTGAAATAGGCTTATAGCCTGTCATCCCATATTTGGACAGCATACTAGCCAAGTAGTGGTCGCACAGCAAAAATAGGGCCTTTTTTTGAGTGCCACACCGCGAAGGGCGTCTCAATCTGAGACAGTGCACTCTTGCACTTCCGGCTGTGCTATCTGCAGAGATTTGCTCCCAAACTCGAAAAAGGAAAGCAACACTTGTCCTCTTACCAGGACACTGTGAACTTGGTTTGCTTTCTTGAGCTCCTTACCACGAACAAGGCTCTGATACCATGTGAAGATAGTGGGAGAGAGGGAAGGACTCTCACTTGAGGCTTTCTCACAATCACAATGGGGGAATACACACAAAGGTGGAGGCTGAAAACAGTTTTCCTCTTCTTAGTTGTGAAAGCCAAAAGAACTCAAGTACAAAGAAAATAGAAGAACCCTATATGTGGGTCTCAAACCAAACTCAACTAACTAAGGTGGCATACTAACTGAGCCAGAAACTAGAGTAGATAAGGATAGCTGTCATCCAGCTATTATTCATGGGCGGTGTACCAACCGCATCTCCAGCTAACAAGTTGGTGACATAAATACACAACGGTCACCCTGGCATATCGCGAGTGGAGCTCGATATCTCAACAACTTCTACCTCCAAAACGGGTCCCAAAATGGCCTCGAATAAGAAAAATAAAGTCACTCCAGCTTTGCCCTCACCCACAGCATATATAGCCATCTCGCCACACTGCGAAGGGCATCTCAATCTGAGACAATGCACTCTTGCACTTTCCGATTGTGCTACCTGCAGAGATTTTCTCCCAAACTCGGAAAAGGAAAGCAACACTGGTCCTCTTACCAGGACACCGTGAACTTGGTTTGCTTTCTTGAGCTCCTTACCATGAACCAGGCTCTGATACCATGTGAAGATAGTGGGAGAGAAGGAAGGAGTCTCACTTGCGGCTTTCTCACATACACAATGGGGGAATACACACAAAGGTGGAGGCTGAAACCAGTTTTCCTCTTCTTAGTTGTGAAAGCCAAAAGAACTCTAGTACAAAGAAATAGAAGAATCCTATATGTGGGTCTCAAACCAAACTCAGCTAACTAAGGTGGCATACTAACTGAGCCATGAACTAGAGTACATAAGGATAGCTGTCATCCAGCTATTATTCATGGGTGGTGTACCAACCGCATCTACAGCTAACAAGTCGATGACATAAATGCACAACGGTCACCCTGGCACATCACGAGTGGAGCTCGATATCTCAACAGTCCCTTGCCAACAAACCGAACAACATCATGCACTGTATGAAAAGAAGGACTCTTTTGGGTGGCAAGGTCTAAAGGATACAAGTTTCCATCCACCCAAAGGTCAAGATGCTTCTTCCCTTACAATCGAAGATTGTGGAGCACACTTTGAAGAGTTCCACTATGTCTAAAAGAGCGTGTGCTTGCATATTCTGCCTCCAGTTGTAGGTTCACATGGTACTTGTTGGATATGTCCTCGAATGGTGCCATGAGTACTCAAAGACAGGTATCAGTGATGCAGGCTAAAATGTAGGGGAGGGCTGGCAAAGATGGAGCAGTGCGTGGGAGAGACTAGCAAGGAAGAGGGAGGAGGAGAAGTAGATGAGGACAAGAGGAAGAGGAGGAGAAGAGTAGGGCAATAAGTGTAGAAGGTAGGGACGGAGCTACTGTAGAAGGGACGAGGAGGGGAGGGATGCTACAGGGGGGAGGAGGAGGGGAGAGATTATATAGGAGGGAGGAGCACAGGAGAGGGATCCTGGGTGGTTGGAGAAGGAGGGAGAGGAAGGAGGGAGAAGGGGCCAGAAGGAGGAGGAGGAGCCAGAAGGAGGAGGAGGGGAGAGGGAGGAGGGAGGAGGAGGAGCAAGACGGAGGAGGGGAGAGGGGGAGGGAGGGAGAGGGAGAGGGAGAGGGAGAGGGAGGAGGAGGAGGGAGGGAGGGAGGGAGGGAGGGAGGGAGAGAGAGGGAGGGAGGGAGAGAGAGAGAGAGGGAGGGAGGGAGATTCAAAATTCAAAAAGTGGCCCCCTCTCCTCATTGATGGGGGGAGAGGTGGGCTCAAATGCGGGCTTCACCCACCTAGGTTGGGCTTTTTAGGCCTCTTTGGGACCCTCCAAGCCCCTTGCATTAGCCCACTAAGCATTCCCTAATCCATTCCTTATGAGGCCCTTTTGAGACCCCAATTCTCCCCTAATGGTGATCATGTTGTTTATTGGAAAAAATCACCAAGAAACTGGATAAAACTACTGCCAATAGTACTTATATAACTGGCAATAGTAAGCACATTACCAGCTATAATATTCATTATCTCGATGGTATATATTACCGTCGGTGTTTATACCGCTAGGATAATGAATATTACTGCCAGGATTTTTAATAATACAACTGGTAGTATCTTATATACTGGTGGTACTGTGGGTTGCATATTTTCAATTTCTCGCATAGCCCAGTGCTATATATTAATGGAATAGAGTCTCGTCATTCGATCCGATTGTGATTCATATCCCGATAAACCCTTTGGTAAGTTGAGAAAGAAACTGAACCATGATTTGGATCTAAATAGTTGTAAGGCTAAGTGGGGGAGAGTGAGTCAGCATTCATTATACTTGTGGTTGTGGTTTGCTCCTCCAAGTCCTTGCATCTTGGAGAAATTGTAGACCATGAACATGAGGGCTAGTGGATGTGAGTGTTTGTTGTGTGTTCTTGAGGGTGGTCTATACTCCGACTTCTTGCATTTTGGGGAACTGGTGGACCACGATCATGAGTGCCAATGAATGCGATTATTAGTGAGGAGTCTTAAGCTAAGGGCCTTAGGTATGGAGAGAAGGGGGAGACGAGATGGCAATGATTTGAGCAAAAATAGGGCACGTGTTGCAACTACGAATGCACAATCAAAAATGCCTAGAACTAGAAATGCTCATCCACAATCTTCAAGATGAGTTGTGACTAGGCAAACTATGGATGCATCGAGTCATGCCCATGCCAATATTCATATGCTTGAAAATGTTCCCGGGGTTGAACAAGGAGTTATAGAAGAGGATCTCATTGCCGAAACAGGCACTACCCCAACGCTTGATCCACCCTGTGAGGTTGTTAACCAAGATATGGGGAGAGGATTTATGCGGGTGTCACAGTCCTCTCAAAGAGGTATTCCATGTGCACAGAGTGAAAAACATAAGTCACATTATGAATGGGAGTTTGTGATTAATGTTCATGACTACGTTGAGTGGTGGAAATGCAAGTATTGTGGAAAATAAAAATCTGGGGGAGCAACTCGCATAAGGGCTCACTTGCTTGGTCACTCAAGAAAGAGCATTTAGCATTGTGCAGCCCTAGGAGCTACTGTAGTAGCTCGCACCTTGACAGAGAAGTTGCAATCTTCTAGAAAAATATGAAGAAGATTAGTTTGGGAAAGTCAAGGTGAAAGTGGAGTAGAGTCTATAAGCATACATAGTGACAAAAGTACAAGTGTTGTAGGATCCCATGCTAGAACTCCTTGTGTGGACACTAGCATGCAAGATAGATCGCCACCTATGACTCGTGAAGCTAGATCGACAACTGTGACTCCTAACTTTAGGCAACCCACAATAGTTAAGAGCATCCAGCTTCAAGATTTGGATAATGCACAACATGTACTTAATCTTGCGGTCACGATATCCAATGAGTATGGTCCATAATGATGATATGAGAGCTGCATGGAATTGCATTGCTAACTATGGACTGGGCTTCAAGCCGCCTTCTTACCACACATTGCGTACGGCATTGTTAGATAAGGCATATGCAGGAGAGAAAGAGTACATAAATCATAGAATTTTCAAAATTTTCAAGCAACTGCATAACACCAGATGCACAATTGTCTCAGACGGGTGGACAAGCATAAAATGCCATGCTTTATTGAATGTGATGGTTATATCGCCATGTGGGGAGGCCTTCTATTGATGCCTCACATGTAAAGAAGTCAGGGACATATATGGTTGGTGTATTATCAAATGTTATAAGAGAGTTAGGCCCTTAAAAGGTTATTCAGGTTGTCATGGATAATGCTAAGAGTTGTAAAAAGGCAGGTAGAATATTGCAAAGGGAGTATACCAATCTATATGCATATGTGTGCTGTACGCATACTTTATAATCTTGCATTGAAAGATTGGTATAAACAAGTGCCATGGTTCAAAGAGATTTTTTGTGAGGCTCGAGACATCATGAAGTTAATACGATCGAAGCAACGTCTCGAAGCAATCTTTATGTCTCATTATGGTTCTACCATGTTGCAATTGCCAGCAACCATGATATTTGCTACGTACTTCTACACTTTGCAATCCTTTGTGAAAAATAGGAGTTTTCTTATAGAGAGAATTCATTGTGATGCATTTGGACGATGAATGTCAGAGTTGACCGATAGGGAAACAAAGGAGAAAATGCTTGACTTGAAATAAACATTGGGATCCCTTGCATTATGGAAACGGTTTGAGGATGTTGCTAATGTTATGAAACTTGTTTTATATGCGCTTAGGGATTTGGACTTAAAGGCTCCAACAATCAGAAAAGCATGGATGCACTTTTGGAGTATTGAGCAAGCTCTTATTGCCAAGAATCCCACTGCTCACCCAGGCCAAGAGAATGAGAGAAGACCATTTAATGCTACAAAATGCAATGAATTGTGGCAATTGTTTAGCCCTCGATGGAAGTAATCTCACAATCCATTGCATAGTGTTGGGTACCTTTTAGACCCCGAGTGGTGGAATATAAAGCCCGAAGAGATCCCAATTGTTATGCATGACTTTCATAAAGTGGGGCAACAGTATTATCCCCAAAACCATGAGTTTGCAAAGTGTTGTAACGGGTTAGCCAAGTATCAATGCAAGGAGGGGTTGTTTGCATCGAGCGATGTTCAAGCATTGGCAAAAACCACAACTACTTGGAAATGGTAAATGATGAATGGTGGCACGTGTGAGCTTCTATGCCCAATTGCAATGAGGGTTCTTTCTCAAACATGCTCAAACTTGGGCTCAGAAAGAAAATGGAGTCATTACAAATACATTCATAGTACTTTATGAAATAGACTTCTAGAGGATTGGGTTGAGAAGTTAGTGTACATCTATGCTAATCATAAAATCCTAGAAACATTAGGAGATGTGGGATATGAGGCGAAAGTTCCAAAATGGACCTACAATATGAGGAGGATGAATCGGATGAAGATGAAGGAAATAATATTCACCTTCCACATGGGTCTGAAGATGAGGAATTGATGACAAACATGATGAGGATAGTGACTCGTGAATTGTGGCAATGATGCTAATAGTGGGTTTTGAATTTCTCATTGTATTATGAATGTGTTCTTGTTTTTTGATTGCAGGTTGCGGTTAAGGGTGGGATAATAATTTTGTACTATATGGTATTGTCTAGTCGCATGCTGTCGATGGGTATATTGTCTCGTCGTGCATTGTAAATATCTTGTATTTAGGGTTTAGGCTTTGAAGACTTGATTCTTACTTGTTTCCATTGCATAGGCCTCTAGGTGGTAATGCCAATTGCAGTGCTCTTGACCAAGCTCATTTTCTCTAGAGCACGCCAACTAGCATTCCACTCACCATCATATGCAATAGAAGCCTATGCGATGGACAATTGGAAGAAGCATCTGCAAAGTGATATTTCTGTCTTTGGTAACATTCTTTTTGGATGACTTTCTAGATAAGTTTTAATTGAGAGAGAGAGAAAGATAAGTTTTATTATGTCACGTCGTGCATGCTGTCGATGGGTGGAAGTATGGTATTGTCTCATCATGCATTGTAAATGTCTTGTGCTCAAGGTGCTCACTTTGAAGACTTGATTCTTCCATGTCGCCATCGCATAGTCCTTTGGGTGGTAATGCCAATTGTAGTGCTCTTTACTAGGTTCATTTGCTCAAGAGCACGGCAACTTGCATACCACTCACCATCATATGCAATAGAAGCCTATGCGATGACGTGTGGCTAAATCCTACACCCATAAGAATTAACAATGTGCTAGTTTTCTCTTTTCTTTTATATTTTAGAATGGAACATACATACAATTAATTTCAATTTTTCATTTGGGATTTATTTAAAATGGAAGGATTTATTTAAAAAAAAAAAACCTACTTATTGCTTTAGGATTGCGAGTTTGCAAATTTGGATGGAATGCACATGTGAGTTCAATAAACTATAATTGTAACCTACTTTATTCTATAGATTTCAATTACTTTTACTAGTACTGTATTCATTCATAATTGCAACCATATAAACTTGAAAGAACATATAACTTAAAACAAAGTCATATAATTCCATCATAGAGAATGTATACATATATTTCCATCATAAAGAGAATGTATAACTTAAAAAAATGTCATGGTCCTCGATACAGTTATCCTAAGCTCGACACCATGTACAATGCCATTGATAGTTGGGCTTTACAAAGTGGACAAATAGATCTAGTCGGCAAGTAATCTACTAGACAATAAAGATGAAATTTGTGGTTGCAACATAGAGAATAACAGCCAGTTGAGTTATCAAACAAACACTGGCATATTGGGCACAAACAATTATCTGGGCTATCAGAGGGAAGGGGTTGCACAAAATATGGTTGAGAAGATGGACGACAAACAGCTAACCACACCTTCACGCTTGCATCTCCGATCAATGTTGCACATGCATTGTGGGCCTCTTGCCGCAACCGTGTGTTGAGGTCCTCTAGGCTCTTCAATTGGGCACATAGAGCTATAATCTCATTCTGCAGCTCCAACTCAATTTGTGTCTTTCAATTTCTAGACGTTGGACTTGCTTGAACCGGGCTACGTTCTCTTCACAGAATTGCGCCACCTGTTGCTTCGGTGATCCACGTGCACCCTCCAATGCCTTGGACAACTCTAATTGGGTGATTGTCACTTCAGTACGACCACACATACGCTTGTCCTTATAAGATCAGTCCACCTGGATACCCTTAATGAAGTGCGTGTACAAGAATTTGGCAAAGTACATCACCACTTGATTATGGTGTGGCACCTTTCCATATACCTCAATATATATTTTCCTGGCCTTTTGCCGAATCTGTTCGTCTCGGCAATTTTCTATCTTCCATCTCCCATGCTGGTCCAAAGCTTGGGTTGGGGTGCTTCCATCTCCCTCTATTGTTCTTCTATTTCTCCTCGCCTAGCTGCCTGAGGCTTCCTCTTCATCGACGTCTAAGGGTCAAATTGCCAAAAGCTCTTGTTTAAAGACTAGCTTGTTCACTTATTTCCATTGCATGCTTGCCAAACCAATGCCAATGGTGTTGATTGCTAGTTCATATGTGATACTTATTGACATTTAAATCCATAAGAAATGATACATATAATATTAGAAGCATGCAAATTTTGAATTATTAAACATACAGACCCCCAAGCTGAGCGTACATGAATGTACGTGCAATAATGTCTGGCACATGCTCGAGCATTGCACTGGCAACCCTACGTAGCCACTCAAACTGCAAGCATTGATTCTCAGCATGTCGAGCCTCCTCTTGCATCAATGGATGCTTGCCTGCACTTCTAGAGCCTTCTTCCTCTCTATGCAAAGGTATCCTCTCCTTGTGACATTCTCACAGGAACGTTGTAAGTACAATTCAGATAGTGTAGTACATATGAATGCTCGGAGTGCAACAGTATGCAAAGTCTACATGCATCAAATTCAACATTTGTGAGTTCAAGATGTGTGAGGTAGGACACAAGATGCAAATGTCACATGCAATATGCTCGATGAAATATGAAGATGTTACATATCCCATGTACGATGGAAATTGTTACATATGCTATGAAAAATAAGTTATAACAAAATTACTTTAATTTAACAAAATGTACATGTTGCAATCTTGGATAAATGCTTTCAAATGTTGCAATCTTTCCATAATATAAATGGTCGTACATCCACATCATAAATGGCATCTTTTCAAATTATAAATGCTTTCAATCTCAATAATTCTATTTTTTAACAAGAAGTTTATTACGATAAGTTTGCCAAACACATGGTGTCCCAAAAATATTACAAGGCAAAAAATGTGGCTTATGTTGTAAGCCTAAGGGCAAGAGTCATCTCTTCCATAGGCCTCATGGCCAATTTTCCCTCAAATTCTACTCTCTTTAAGATATCACTAGTCTCTCCAGGTGCCTTTCTCCGATCAGCAATGCGATGCATCATTTGTTCTTGCGCATGATGCTTAATGGCATTAATGACATGAGAGGAGGAATTTTTTTAACCAATTGAGAGTGCTCTCAACGGAAGCAAGAACGGAAGAGGGAGAGAGAGAAATGGAGAGCCACACAAGTTTTGGTGGGTGCAGAACACCTAATCTTCTTTTTCATTCACTTATATATGTGTTTGAGTATTGTACATAACCGGGGTAAAGGAACAGTGACCTTTAACCCCCACATTGCTATTTGCCATGGATTCAGCTAGAATTGCGTTCCATGACTTCACCTCACGAACTACATTTGCAGATTGTGAGGAAGAGCTATTTTTAGTGTTTGATAGGACTTTAGATGTCCTAGGCACATATATGCAACTTCTCATATCTTATCCTTTACATGCAAGATAATTTCTCAAATTTTGCCTATACACTTGACCACTCTTCAAAGAGATGGGTTCCCATAGATTACATAAAGTATCTATTCGTAGAGGAACCCAAGTTTGTAAAGCGCTTGGCCCGCTTTTGTGACAACCTTACAGACGAAGGGTTTAGGACACAGTCGAAGTTCAAGACATCCTAGACGTGGGGATCACAGGAAATACAGGCACCAAATTCCTTTCATGGGAGATGACATTCATCTTCCTTCTCCAAGAAGGAAATTTAGAGGAAGAAGCCTCATCGTCTAGCACCCCCTCTTGTAGAATTGCTGAATTGGTCTAGAGTCAGACATCTACATGGAAGAGAGTCTTGACGATCCAACAGAGGAGATGGAAGTAGCTCAAGCATTGAGCCTACTTCAAGAGCCCCCAGTAGAGCAAGAATTTGCATCAGAGACCACTGACCGAGACTCTGAATTATGGTCCTTGTCCCCCCTCATCATCGATGGAGAAGAGTATGTATTCCTTCATGACATAGAGATTCTTTTTGACTACGAGAGGATGAGGCACTTGGAGTCCTATCAGGGTTCAATGTTGACACATGTCAAAGATCCCAGGGTGCTAGCAAAGGTGCCCAAGCATCTAGGTTTACAAAAATAGGACAGACCAAACACATATCACATGCTAGCAAAGGTGCCCAAGCATCTAGGTTTACAAAAATGGGATAGACCAAACACATATCACATGGCCTACATCATATGGTGACCAGAGGTGATTTACAAAAGACAAAACACATAACATTATTTTTGGAGTACTTCTCCAGGCAGAGAACCTCAAAATTGACCAAGTGATGATAAAATTTCAGAATGGCAAAGTGCTCAAAAGGCATAGTCTTTGTATTCTACCACAAAGTTTGATTGTGCATTTATTGAAGTACTTTCCTCAATCACATTTGCCTTAACATTATTTGTAAATGCTTGATCATCTTCAAGCTTTCTAGTGTCCAAAAGTGATGTCTCTTGTTGAAGAGACTCACAAGCAATATGAGTATCATCCTTCGTCTTGAAAACTTTGAGGAAGCCTTCAATGTTGATCTTGACATCCATTTACATCTTGTCATTTGCCAATGAAGTTGGCATGAAATAAAAAGTGAAGAGAGTAGATCTCCCTTTTTCAATGGTAGCACTGACAAAATATGAAGAGGGGAGAGGAGAAGAGTGGAGATGAGGAGAGAGGGCATAGCTAGAGAGCACACCACAAATGACTAAGTGTACACTAGATTTAGTTGAAAAAATAGAATATATACAAACCCATTTAGAATTAGGGTTAGGGGATCTAAGCCTTTCCTTTATAGCACTCTATAAGGTTAGTGCTATGCACATATGATCACATGATGGTGCTATGCACACGTGATTACATGATGTTGAGTGTGAACTCTCA
This sequence comes from Dipteris shenzhenensis, assembly GCF_047967505.1. NCBI lineage: Eukaryota > Viridiplantae > Streptophyta > Polypodiopsida > Gleicheniales > Dipteridaceae > Dipteris > Dipteris shenzhenensis. Next base: position 29,153,899 of record NC_141602.1, read on the forward strand.
ACACGTTCCCTCAAGATCAACATCATGAAGTAGGCCTTCCCTCAAGATGATGATTCTAGGGAATCAAATAAGGACTGAGCATTACATTCCATCACACCCCTTTAATGGGAATTTCCTTCCTCTGTGTCAAACCAAGAGCTAGTCGATGTTTCTCGAATAGCTCTTTACCGAGTGGTTTGGTAAAGATGTCTGCAACATTCTCTTTGCTATCACAATGCTGCAGTGTGATAACACCAAGTAACACTCTTTCTCTGATGAAGTGCTCTCTGACATCAATGTGCTTTGTCCTGGAGTGATATACTGGATTCTTGGCCAATGCTTGAGCCGATTGATTATCACAGTAAATTGTTGTTGGCTTTGACTCATCAAAGTAATCTATTTCTAACAATAGTCTTCTGAGCCATATACTTCACATGCACCTGTAGTGAGTGCTCTATATTTTTCTTCAGTCGAAGACAAAGAAATAGTTGGCTGTTTGTTTGACAACCATGATATAGCACCTTGACTAAGAAAAATGCATATACCTGTATTGATCTCCTGGTCACATGATCTCTAGCATAGTCACTGTTACAGTATACATGTAACCATGGATGACTTCCTCTGTATTCTATCCCAAACTGTGTTATACCTCTGATGTATCGCAAGACTCTTTTGGCTACATTCTAGTGAGACTATTTTGGATTTGCCACAAACTGTGCTAGTGAGCTTACTGCATAACAGATATTTGCCCGAGTGATAGTCAGATATATAAGAGATCCGATGAGCTGCCTATAGTATCTATCATTGATTATAGGCTTTTTTGAATCTTTAGTAAGTTTCAAACTCTATTCCATGGGAGTGGCTGCAATCTTGCAATCTGCCATATGAAACTTCTTCAGGAGACTATCAACATACTTGAGTTGACTCATGAATGTGCTATCTGAATCTCTCATAACTCAATTGCAAGAAAATAGTGCATAAGTCCAAGATCTTTCATGTCGAACTCTGCAGATAAGTCTTGTTTTAGCTTTCTGATGAAGCTATCCTTTCTTACTGTCACAATCATATCATCTACATACAAAAGTGCAATAGTAATGTCTTCCCCTTGAACTTTGTAGTAGAGAGTATGATCTGCATTGGATTTCATGTATCCCAAATTAGCAAAATACTTGTCAATTCTACTGTACCAACTTCTGGGTGCTTGCTTTAAGCCATAGAGAATTTTCTTGAGATGGCAAACCTTATTCTCCTTTCCTGGTTCAACATAACCTACTGGTTGTTCATGTAGACTTCCTCATCTAGATAACCATTGAGAAATGCATTCTTGACATCAAGTTGATACACATTCCATCTACTGAGTGTCACTAGTGATATCAAGAACCGTATGGAATCCATCTTTGCTACTGGAGCATAAGTCTCATCATAGTCCTGACCATATTGCTGTGCAAATCCTTTTGCAACTAGTCTAGCTTTGTATCTTTGAATACTTCCATTTGGATTGTACTTCACTTTGTTTGCTATGGCCTTCTTTGAAGGTCCCATAATTCCCAAGTGTTATTTTTATACAAAGCATCCATTTCTTCATTCATAGCAATTTGCCATTCTGGCTTGTCTACTCCATCTTCGAACTACACTAGCTCTTCTGTAGCCATGATGGTAGTCATAAGAGCATAATTGGTGGTTTCAACCTGAATTGCTTTGCCCGTCTAAGCTGATGTGGCTCTGCTTGGGATGTTGCTGGCAATTCTTGCTCTTCTTCATCAACCTATTCTATAGATGACTGTGAAGTCGATGCTTCTATCTCCTATGTAGGTGAGGTTTTCCATTCTAATTTGTCATCAAAGATTACATCTGTGGAGATAATGACCTTGCGGTTGATGGGATCATACAATTTGTATGCTTTGCTTTCTATACTATATCCAACCATGATGCATTTGCGTGACTTTGCATCCAATTTTCTGCAATGATCATCATGTATGTGGGCATATGCTATGCAACCAAATATGGGGAGATGCCCAATGTGTGGCTTGTGTCCAGTAAATGCTTCATAAGGAGACATACCCTGTATCGGTTTGATAGGAAGCCGATTAAGCAAATAGTTTGCAGTGGCTATTGCTTCTGCCCAATACTGATTTGAAAGATGTTTTTCACTAAGCATTGCTCTAGCACTGTCTACTAAAGTCCCATTCTTCCTTTCAGCTCTTGCATTCTACTGAGGAGTATCTGCACATGTGAATGGTCTTCGAATGCCGTGATTTTTGCAAAAGTTCATGAATGCTGAAGACATGTATTCACCTCCTCTATCTGATCTCATGACCTTGATCTTTTTGCCTATCTGGTTTCCTACCATGGCTTTCTTGAAATATGGAAAACACTTCAGATTTCTCTTTCAAAAAGTAGACCCAACAATATCTACTGTAGCCATCGATGAAAGTCAAGTAGTAAAGTAACCATTGATGCTATAGGTCTGGGCATAACCCCATACATCTATATGAATTAAATCAATAATACCTCATGCATGAGAGGTACTTCTGACAAAGTTGGTTCGCTTTTGTTTGCTGAAGCAGCATGCTTCACAAACTTTTCCAAGAAACTGTAGCTTCGGAATCCCAATTGCCAAATTCTGATTCTTAAGATCTAGCAAGTACTTGAAATTGACATGACCATATCTCTTGTGCCATTTTGCAGATAGTGGCATCTGTTGTGGTTGAGCTGACATGGCATGCTTATCTGGTACTGTAGTTAGCATTCTATATGAGCGTCCTTCCTTGAGACCTTTTGCTACTAGCTGACATCTTTTGGATTTATCTTTGATAGTGCATTCATCACCATCAAAGATGACTCTATAATTGTGTTCTGTCATTTGACCTACTAACAAGAGGTTCTTGCTAAGCTTCGGAACATAGAGCACATCTTTCACCAATCCTTTTGTACCAGTGAAATTGTTCATAGGGATAACACTTGTCCCTTGAATTGGATTCGGTGTATTGTCTACTATGTAGATGACATTTTTTTGACCTTCTAATGGCTTCATTTTTGTGAACCATTCCTAATGATTTGTCATGTGAGATGATGCACCGCTGCCGATGTACCAAGGATCCTATTCCACTTGGTTGACTTGATAGCTATAATCCTCTTTGGGATTGAAATCAGAGTCTAGATGCATTGTATCAGTCTGTTGCATTTCCTTGCTTGCAAGAAACATATTTCCATATTCATTTGCAAAATGACTGTGACTAGAATGTCCACCACAATGATTTCCTCTGCCTCAAGAATTCCCTCGCTGCTGGATTGACCGCCTTGGTCCTACTGCTTCTTGCAGCAATCTCTTTCATAGTGTCCAAACTTGTGACAGTAGTTGCACTAAATGTTTGACACATTGGTGGATGCACTCCCTCATCCTTGAAATCTTCCTTGGTTGGAATTATTTCCTCTTTGCTAATTCTGATGTTGCTGAGGATGATGCTGACTTTGATTTTGTTGCTAATGATGACCACTTTTTTTATATGATCTACCTCTGCCGCTACCTCTGCCTCTCCTTCTATATGAAACTATGAATGCCTGATCATTAGAATGACCTTTACATGCTTGAATAGCTTGAGTTCTGAGTTATTTACCAAGTAGGACTGACTAAAGTTCTTCCAGTGTCAGAATTTGTCATTGAATGGCAATACTTTGGACTAGATTCTCGTATCCCTCTCCTAGTCCCATTCAAAATGACTTGAACCATTTCTGCGGGGTTCATTGTCTCTCATGCTGTTGCAAGTTGATTGTTATAGTCTTTTATGCGGAGTACATAAGCATGACCAGTTTCACTGCTATTGCGAAAACTCTGGTTGATTTGGTTTCTCAGGGTTAGAATCCTGGATGTGTTCTTAGACTCGTACAGAGCTACAAACATATCCAATGCTCCTTTTGATGTCTTGACTGTGTTGAGCTATCCTAGCATGACATCTTGCGCATTCTGCTTGATTAAATGACAGGCATACTTATCTTTCTTATCCCATTTTGCCTCAGCTCGAGCAATGGCAGGATCTACTACTGATGCGAAAACTGTTTATGTAGATGTAGATCCCGTTGCTGGTGCTATGACAACAAATGGAGTAGAGCTACTTGTGGCTAGATTGTCCAATGGTCTAGGTGTAGACCCATCAACATACTCCCATTTGTCCTGAAGTACAAGAATGGTCTCCATTCGGTATTTCCATGTACCGTAATTGGAGTTGTCTAACTTAGCAAATGCCTCTAGATTGAGGTTGCTAGTCATAGACATGGTGCAAGAAATGTACTCAAAAGTGTCATGAAAGTCTCTATATAAATCAATAGCAAATACACTGACTATCCCAAGTGAAATCTCTAAATCGTCGGTGAAGATAGAACTGCAATATATAAAATTTGATCTGTATTATAAGGCTTGTGGCAATGATGCCGAGAATAGCCAAGAGGCTTTCCAAGGCTGAAATGATGTGCACAATGCCGTGAGATAGCTGAGTAGGCTTTACAATGGTGGCATGTGTGTGTGAAATCAAGTGATATCTGCCCACTATGATGCCAAAATTTGATATTTTTTATTTGGCATTGGTATTGTTTTCTTCTATGTTTGATAAGAGTTTAAGTAGCAAGTGATAGCCTATTTCTATTTTCTAAGATATTGTATGGGATTGAGAGGATGAGTGGAATGGATCATTGTAAATACCATAGGTATGAATTATAAATACCTCGGTATGGGGTGAGAGTTATTTGTGTATGGGATATTATGGGGTTTTTAGAAAATAGGAAGAGTGAGTCATATAAAGAGGTGGGCTCATGTCCACGTGTTCCAATAATATAAGAGAGGCTACATGCCAAGTGTGTGGCAAGCATGTGGAGGAGTGTGGAGTCAAGAGGAATCCTTCTAGAATTCCTATGTGGAATAAGGAGGATGTAGACATATGCAAAAGAGAGGGTCCCTCCCTATGGGCTCCATGTGGGGAGACTCTTGACTTTCTCAATATTTTAAGAGTCTTCAGCATCTTTTGATGGGACACATGGCAAGAGTAGCCAAAAAGGACATGGATGGTGACATACGGGCTTATGTGATTGATGGGGAAAGGAATCTACAGGTAGCAATTGTAAATGGGTGAAGGAAGGTAACAAAATCTCTATAAAAGAAGCCCTTCTCTCCCTTGTTCAACATCTCTTCCACCATTAGGGCTCATGTTTCTATAGCTCTAGTCTCCTCAATCCTCTTCCATGAGCCTTCTCTCCCTCTTGTAGATATTCTCTTATGTAGACTCTTGAGTCCATCTCTCTCTAGTTCGTTCTCTCTCCATGAGGAGTCTTAGAGCTTCCGCTCCCTCTTGTATGTATGAAACCTCTTCTTCTCCCTTGTGTTTGTAGTATTTTTAGTTGCATTGGAGTGGAGTCTCACTCTATTGACAATGAAGATCACTTTGTATTCCCTGTCTTGAGTCTTTCTTCCCTTTTCTTTCTTTCAAAGCCTTAAAAGTTCTTTCTATTTGGCCGCTCATTGCACACACATGGTCCATCCATTTCTTGAGCCACTAAGGGAGTTACTTACTCTCTTTTAGGCAAAATCTATGAGTGGTGTATCGTTGATGAAGGTGGAGTCTTAAGGGAGCATCTTGCTCAGGCGAAATCAACATGGGTGGAGGGTGATAGTTTGACCCCTGTTAGTGTTTTGCTCATAACTTTTAGCTCGGTAGTCTCATTTTTATGAAACTTATATCCTGTTCTAGGCTCATGTCTTTGTATAATTAGATTTTAAATCAGATACTACTACAAAAAGTTATGAGTCTCTGTGTCTGATAGTCTATTTTCAGGACAATTTTTACCCCCATCTAGTAAACTACCCATAACTTTCTGGCTGCTTCTTTGTTTCTTATAAAATGTATATCAGTGCGAAGCCTATCTCAAGGAGCCTCTCTTTATGTGTTTGAATCTTTGATATCATGTTTGTATTGAAAGTTATAGTTCTCTGTGTCTAATGATAATTTTAGAGTGTTTTGAGCTAAGTGTAAAGGTGTCTATGAAGGAGGTGCAATGTTTCCTCAGAACCTACCCATTCGACCCAATCAGCCCCTTCAAACTCTTCAATATATATCAGTTCATGTCATGTTGATCTGCAAGATCTTCTTTCAACAATGTATCGCTCTTCTCTTTGACGTAGACCGGCTCGCTGAGATTATGGCCTTTGCTGATCCTTTCCTTCTCCCTATGCTTGAGCACAACATCACTTGGGATGTTACCATCTTCATTCTCATCTGAGGGAGGAAAGTATGGTGTGGTATCTTGGCATAAAAGCTTCTTTTAATCAATATTTCAAAGTGCACTTGCTAATTGATCAAAATCGCCACCAACTAACAAACATGATACTCCAAAAACGCCCATTACAAGTTATTCAAAACTCCTTCATGGCTTTAACCAACCTTCATGAAGATACCAATATACATAACACAGCACACACAAAATTACTTCAAATGATGAACAAGTTCAAGGACTTAAAAAATGCAACTCTTTCTTCTGAACAACAAGAAATTTACAAAAACAAGGAAAATCCATTGTTCTAGCAGCAGCAGCAGGAGTAGCTGCAATGAGACTAAGTCAATTAGCAACTACTGTCCATCATCAGTTTGCTCAACCAAAGAGACATGATATGTTTCGTGCCTCCTTACCAGTGTTAGACGAACGATACATAGAATTGCAAAATGCAAAAATCATAATAATTAATGAGATCTCAATGATGACATGCCAAACATTAAACACAGCAATCAGACAGTTGTGCAAAACTTGCAAGCAAACAATCTTGTAGCCTTTTGAAAATAAAAAGATGCTCTTATTTGGAGATATGTCCCAATTGCCTCCAGTATGTAAATGCAAGGTGCAAGAAAATGAATTTTTTAGAAAATGCTATATTGGAAACTCGGGTTTCTAGACAACTACAACCTTTTCATTCCTTCACACATCAATATGTCACCTAGACGATCCAACATACATAGAATTCTTAAACATAATCAGAATAAGACAACCAATGGTAGAAGAGATTCAGTATTACCTAGGTAATTTAATCATACGTGATAGTGAAGCAAACGATTTCATTGACAAGGACACAACTATATTGTGCACTAATTAGAATGACACATGATACTATAATGAGCTCATACTACATAAGAAATTCAATGAGCATCAAATCAAAAGTGTCACTGTGACATCCAATGCAGATCAAATCTTAGAATTAAAAGAATGGATAATGGATCTAGGTTTCCACTCCATATAACAAATAGCAATAGGAGTGAAAATGATGATCATAGAAAATATAGATCTCACAATTGGAGCTACAAATGGCGCTAGTGCAAGTGTCATATCACTAGAAATAGATAATAACACAAACAACATTTTAAAAATTCATGCCAAGATCTTATCACAACAAATGAAAAAATCACACTAAGATGATCAAACCATTAATGAAAGGTATTAAACTCCATATGGTATCACAAAACAACTTTTCCAATCACACTCGCATATGCAAATACAAGACAAAAGTCACAAGGATGCACACTCAAAGGAAAGGCTCTTGTAGTAATACAAAAATCATTTGCACCAGGTCTAACATATGTCATGCTTTCATGAGTCACCAGTCGAAAAAACTTAAGAATCTTAAATAAAATCAATCCATTTGACTTCATTCCAATGCTTACATGAACTTAAAAAAATAAGTAATCAATAGAAAATCCTTTTATTAAATATTCATCAATATAAGACAAAAGAAACTTTTGATATACAAACTAATATGTAGGATCTATCAAAAACTTATTTGAAGAACATCCAACAATAAAATATGGCAACATCAGATGAGGTACGTTTTGAATATTATGCATTGTAGTATTTCTTCACATTAGTTTATATTCTAATTTATAATAGATTACTATTTCACAAATATTTAATCAATTCAAAAGTAAAGCCCGATTGGCTCAACAAGATCAAGATAAATCAACAAAAAGAACAAAGGGACAAAATTATTTCTTGTATGCGGCTCTAATGCATCTCGCAAACATGGCTAGAAAGGAACCAAATGAATACATTTATGGATGGAGCACACTACAAGACCTTAGGAATTTCATGGATAACAATCAACATGAAGTACAACAATGGAAGGCACAACATGGGGACAAAGAAATGAGAGCAAACGGTTAGTAACCCAATTTTATTTATAACATAATTCAAAAAATCACAAAAGGGGGTAATATCATTACTCCAATGATGTTGAAGACAGAAGCACAAGATAATAGATAAGCACTCAGAAGAAATTTCAAATTATTGCCTTGAACTTCTACACTTTGGCTACAATGTAAGCTTAGCCGAACTTCTCAAAATAGATCATAAGATTGGAAATGTCATACTAGAGGAGTTCAACAACATGTTCCAAAGAGATGATAAAAAAAGAGAGAAAGAATTGCCATTTACCATAGAAGGTCTAACTTCCATTATTGATTTGAATTTTGCAAAAGAAGCATATGGCGAACATTTTGAGTTTTTCTCAACTCCACCAAAGAACAATATATTTCAGCCACCTATAGGTACATTATTGATTCCATATCTTAAAATACATACAAACTTCATTTTCTAACACACATGAAAAAACTCATCGTACTTCATTTTGCTATTTCAAATAGGAAATCACGAAGAAGACAAAGAAAAAGGCACAAAAGGCCCATATTACATATATTCTATTGTATGTATTGCTACAGAAAAACGATAGATTGGACAAACTAGAAATCTTGAAAAACAAATAGCATAGCACCA